>NW_026056245.1:0-154156 GCF_023757985.1 Alternaria ethzedia
CCCTAACCCTAACCCTAACCCTAACCCTAACCCTAACCCTAACCCTAACCCTAACCCTAAACCCTAACCCTAACGCTAAACGTTACAAGGCTAGTAAGCAATAGTGTTAAGCTCTTTAGCGACGCGTGCAATCGCACAGCGCTGCGCAACATCTATAAGTAGTTTATAAAAGTTATTAAGATACGTATAGATATGCGCTAGTAGAACTATAAAGTAGTAGAAGTAGTATATAAGAATACAATACGTTACGTAATAATTAAATACTTAGAGAAGTTGTTCTATAGTTTAAAGGCTGCAGGTTATACGTAGGTTAAACGCAGGTTACAAGACGCGTAGTAATAGCGCATAACGCGTAGTCTAATACAGAAGAGCGCAGTGCTATAAGTTAGATGTTAGAGCTAGTATAAGCTCTAGTAGCTAGGTAAACCTAGGCGTCGCTATAGACTCTATTCTTACTACTACATCTACGCGTATTATTAAATAAATATAATTGCTTATATACTAGCTTTCTATTAACTATAACGTAGCTACTAATATCTATACGTTCTATTACTAATATACGTAAGATTCTTGCAAACGTAATAAGCGCCTTTAATAGTAGTGTATAAAGCTTTCTATAGAAGAGTAATAAAGCTTTCTAAGATATAGCTTTCTATAACGCGCATACCTATAAACCTCTAAATTAACACTATACGCGCTTTCTTGCGCGCGCATTTACAGGCTCTACTAATAGAGATAAGTTTCTATAGTTAGCTAGTTAGGTTATCTCTACTACAGAGAATAATGCCTCTTATAAGCTAGTTTTTATAGTATATTTACTTCTAGTAGCTATATAGCTAGTAAAAGAGACACTAAAGTATAAAGATAATAAATTTTAGGTAGGCTTAGTATATAACGCAATTGCACTAACAAGTAGAATTAATAAACTATAGAATAAGACTCTAGAAGACTTAGACAAAGATATATTAATAGTACCTATAGAGTATAAGTCTAAGAATAAGAATAGCATTCTACCTTTAGCACAAAGACTACGTTTCTAAGTAGTGCTATTAAGAAAACGCGCAGCTTAGAGCTAAGTAGACTAGTTCTCTCTAGTGCGTACAAAGTAATTATAATAGAAGTAGTAGAATGTAGAGAATAGTAAACGTAACTCTTATAATAGAGGTTTAACTAGCAGAAACTCTACTAGTAACCTGTCTGCGCAGCCTAATAAAGACAGCGCAAAGTTAAGCAATAATAAACTAGTTATTTCTAGGCGCTATAGAAGCGCAACTATTTAGTTGCATCTTTAATATATATAAAATAATCTAACTATTAGCGCAAGAGTTATTAACGTAATAGTAGAGAGAGAAGAAAAGAATAATAAAGAAATAGTTAGAGAAGACAATATAGAGAAGAGCGTATTAGAAACTATTGTAGAAGAAGCGCAAAGTATAGTAGAAAAGAAAGTAGAAGAAGAAGTTATTTAAGAGGTAGAAGAGAAGGTAGAAAAAGGCGTAGAAAAGAATATAAATAGAGAAGTAGAAGAAGAGGTAGAATATAAAGTAGAGAAAGACGTAGTTACTAGAGAGAAAGATATAGTAGCTAGAGAGAAGAAGAAAGAGCAGAAAAATAAAAGAAAGAGAAAGAATAATAGTCTACTACAGAACATAATAATAGAATAGAAAATTATGCACGTAATAATAGTTATAAATAATAATTAATAGGTAGAGATGCGTAGAATAGTAATCTAGTAAGACCTATAAATAAAGCAACGCTATCTAATAGAGCTATAGGCGCTTATAGTAAACGCACTATAGAAGAAGTAAGAAGCTTATAATAATATAGTAAAAAGAGATAAAATAACAATTACGTAGCTAATTAGTAGAAAGATAGATAGTAATAAGGTATTTTATACGTCTACAAATACGCTATACGCTAAAGCAACTTTGTTTTTAGTAAAGGCGCGCTAGTTTAGTAACGCTAGTTTATAGTATAATGCCTAACAGTTTCTTTAAAACTAGCGCTAATAAGGTACTCTATTTATTAGATAATCTAGTAATTATTAAAGTCTTAAGTAATTCTAGATAGTTATAGCTATATTGTCTAGAGGTTCGCTAGAAGATAAGGTAAACTAAGACTTCTGCTTTGCGTAGAACATATACACAAAGTATAAGATAGTAATAGTAGCTATCTATATTAGCGCATAATAGATAATAGTATTACTTAGGCAGGCGTATGTGCGTAAAATAGAGTAGATCTAACTAGAAGATAAGCGCGCTAGTAGAGACGTTACACGCAACTATTATAGTAAAGGCTAAGTGTAGAGTAAAGCTATTATAGAACTTATTTAGCTAGTCTGCTATTTACTATCTAGAGTAGACTATAAGGTATTCTGCGCAAGACTTAAACTAGTAACGCAGTAGTACATAATTATATAGAACTTAGGTTAAAGTAGTTTACTTCTTATTCTATATAAGAAAATGTTAAACTAATAGTTTAAACGCGTGTTACGCGTAGGCAAGTTAGACCTATTTCTTTAGCTAGTAAGAAAGAAAAAGCCTAACGTATATAAAGCTAGTTAAGCGTTAGAAGAGTAGCTAGGCCTAGAGGGCATTAAAGAGGCACTAATTACTAGAAAGGCTATACTAAGTATTAAAATAGTAATAAGTGTAGCTTATAGTAAGATCTATAAGATAGATAAGAGCAAAGACAAGAATAATAGTTTAGAGAAGAAAGATAAAGAGAATATAGGTGCAGGCGCTTTAGAACACAATAATTAGACTACTAAACTCTAGTAAGAACTATTATTACTAGATTTATTTGTTCTAGCAAGCTCTAGCAAAGAAGATTAGTAATAGAATAGAATTTAATATTTAATAAGAGCTAAGTAGAGTTAAAGAAGAAGTATAGTAGAAGTATAAGCTAACTGTAGAGAAGAGCGTAATAGAAAACTAGAAATTAGAGGAAATAGTGTAAAAGTAATCTACGCATGTAGTTAGATAAAATAGGTATAATAATCTACATAGTTAAGATAACTTACAAGAAGAACTATATATATTATTCTTCTAATACTCTATTACAGTAGATTAAGTTATTCTCTAGAAATATAGTATGCTTACTCTTAGTCTTCTATAGAGTAAGACGCAACATAATTATCTTAGCAAGACTATTAGCATTCTCTAATCTTACGCGCTAGGTAGACTAGCGTTAGGTAACGTAAATAAGAGATTAACGTGTACACTCTAATAATATAGGCAGAAATACTTATAGTTAAAATAAAGTAAAAGAGGTATACTAACGTGCGCAATAACGTAGTAACAAAGGTTAGATAACCTGCGCTAGCAAAGTAGAAACTAGAGAAACGTAGACTCTATAGGCGTTACAAAAGTATAGATTAGAGAACTAGCAAAGACAGCGCAGAAACTTAAGTAAAGTAATAGCGTAGGCGTAGTAAGAGCGTAAATAAGGTAACTAGCGTAAGCGTTATAATAATATAAATAGAGTAACCTACGTAGGTATTATAATAATATAAATAGAGTAACCTGCGCAGCGTTATATAGACTTAAAAAACAAAACCTACTTATTTAATGCAGCAGCGTTAATAAGAAAAACAATAGATACGCTGCATATAGGTAAACTATAAAGTGTTATAAGTGTTAATTTATTACACTAAGATAAGGTATATCTTAAGTAGGTAGAGGCAACTTATAATACCTAGTATAGGCTTACTATAGTAGGTAGTAGGCGTAATATAAGCGTGCGCTGTAGTAACAATAATACTAAGACTAGTAATTAGCAAATAGAAGCGCTAGGTATTATATAGTAAGCCTACCTATTACAAAGTAGATATAGAAGTACTAACACTAAAGAGCAGGTAGAAAGGCAACGTATATAGACTTAGTGTTCTTAATACGCTACAAGACGCCTATACAGCCTACTTAGAGTTATACGTAAACTTTAACTCTCTATATTAGCGTAACTCTAATAACAATACATAATAGTGTATAGAGCGTAGTAAGTATTAAGAAAGAGAGCGTATGCAATTACAATACTACTATTAAAATCTAAAGATATATTTTAATAGTTAAGTGTAAATAATTATAGCTGCAAAGAATAAAGAAATATAGTAGGTAGCTAGTGCAGGCGCTAGTAATTTATTAGCGAAAGTAAAGAATCTAACTCTAATTCTTTATGTAATAGAGTTAGACTATTCTTTCTAAGAACGCGTCTTGCAGATAGCGCTAATAGTCTAGAGTAAAAGCATCTTATCTATTACGTAAGCATCGCGCATAGCCTATCTCTCTAGAAAGGTTCTAAGAGCCTATGCAAGCAATAGCTACGCTTAAAAACGCCTAGAAAAAGAACTCTACTTAGAGCTAGGCGCAGATAATTCTTTACTAGAAGATATAGAAGGCTAATAGTCTAGAGTAAGAGTATCTTATCTATCGCGTAAGCATTGCGCATAGCCTATCTCTTTAGAAAGATTCTAAGAGCCTGTGTAAGCAATAGCTACGCTTAAGAATACTCTAGAATAGAACTCTATTTAGAGATAGGTACCTATAATTTCTTACTAGAAGATGTAGAAGGCAAGAGGCGCTAGCAAGCTAGAGATAGCTATACTAATAATGCGCGCCTTAATTAATAGCTTAGAAGCTATCTATTAGAAACTTAAGAAAGTAAAGAAAAGATCTCTACGCTTACTATTAGTAACACTAGTAGAAGACTATAACAGCGTTCTTAGTAATTCTCTAGAAGATCTTCTTAGGCCTATGTAGCTAGTTAAGGCAAGCTTAGTAGTTACTACTAAGGTAACCTCTATTTCTGTACAGGCCTAAAAGAATAAAATAACGCATTCTAGCACTAATACTAACGTTATTAGGCTTATAATCTTAACGTTAAGCAACTTAAAACTCTTCTTGCAATCTATAATAATAAGCACTAGCTCTAATAACTTATTTTCTATGCTATCTAGTACAACTATTTATAAACGCGTCTCTAATTAACTAAGTAACTAGATTATTTCTGCGCATTAGTAGTATAGCATATTCTAATAGAAAGTTACTATAGAAGACTATTGCTATACGTATAATTAAATAAATTGTAGAGTTTAAAGAGGTAATTACGTAACTTATTAATAAAGAAATAGAAGCGTAGGTATTATATATAAAGTACAAACTTTAATAGGTAAAGAACGTGCTATAAGTATAGAAGGTAGAGCTTCTAAAAGAGAATTATAAGAATACTATAAAAGAGTTTTACACTTAACTTCTTTCTAAATATAAAAAACTACTTATTATTAAAATTACTAACTTAGTATAGATTACTTCTACTAATATAAGAGTTTAGAAAAAAGCTGCTAGCGTCTTGCGTATTCTTAGACAACTCTAAGATTCTTTAAAATAATATAAGTCTAAACTTTAAGAGAAGAAATAAAGATATAAAGAGAAAGCGCTATAGGCTATTAGAGGCTCTCTAACTATCTAACTAGATATACTAGAACTAAATCTACTATATCTATCTCTAAATTAGTAGTAGTAAGGTTAAGTAATCTTCTTACACTAGAGAAAATTAATCTACTTATCTATACAGTAAGCCTTTAAGTAGTAGAACAGAATAAGCAAGGTCTAAGAGAAGAAAGAGTATATAGATCTTTACCTTAGTAGCTAGCGCGCTAGGCTAAAGTTTCTATAAGCCTAGGCACGTCTTCTAAAACCCTCTTTAACCTCTCCCCTCTCTTCTCTTTCTCTAAACACTGCGCACCTCTACTATTACTATTGCTAACGTCTACTTAGCAGATAGGCACAGCTTATAAGTATCTAACTCTACCTTATTTAAGAACTTAATAATAATAAACTATAAGAAGTAGTAAATAAGGCTATCTTAATAGAGTTTGCTAGAGGCGCTCTAGAAGAAATCGCTATAACTATCTTAGACATTACCGCAAGAGATTCTACATTCTTAACCTATCTTCTTTAGCCTTCTCTATAGCAACTAAGCGCGTTAAGAGATAGAGAGAAAATAGTAGCACCTTACTAATAGAGACAAGCTAACTATAGTTAAGATTCTTATCTACTAAAGAGTATAATAAGCCTACGTAGTACTAGATACTAGGCCTTAGGCAACTGTAAAGGCTATAACAACACTTCTAGAGCTAAACTCTTAGATAATACGTAACTACAATAGCTATAACAACGCTTCTAGAGCTAGAACGTAAGGCTATAAGTAACTATAGAGGCTACACTAAGAGCCTTTAATAGAGTTAGATTATATTCTCTCTATAGATCTTCTAGAATATATAGTAAGAGCTAGAGCCTTATCTATCTATAGGCGAATTACTTCTCTATAGAACTAGAAGGTAGATTCTTAAAAGGTACTAGTTCTTTCTTAACTTTAAGAGTCTAGAGAAATTAGTTTATAGCTATAATATCTAATACAGAAATACCTTTGCGTACAAGAAATTTATTAAGAAATATATTAATAGTAAGAATGTTTAGATATTATTAGATGCTAATAAAGAAAGCGCGTTTCTAGAAGTTAAGCTCTGTAAGATACCTAGGTTTTTACTATTAAGGTGTAATTCTACGTTCTATAGGTTGTTGTTAGCTACTATACGCAAAGATAATTACAAACTTGCTATTACTCTTATATTAAACTAGGCTTACATTATTAAGATAGCTTATCTATACAACGCTACTTAATACGCTAGACATCTACCTAAGAATCTAAAGTAGGCTAATATAGAATAGCTTATTAAGTAGTAAGGTAGTAATTAGATTTTTATAGGTAACGCGTATATAACAGCTAGCAGCGCGTAAGTGTAAGGCTTTGTCTCTCTATAGAAGCGCTTACTTTCTATACCTACTTCTTACTTTTATCTTTTTTCTAACGCTTAGTATAAAAGTTAAATAATAATAGTACACCTAGATTACTCTAGTCTTATAGTAGAGGTTATAGTAAATAGCGAGAAGCTGCGCAAATTTGCTAATAACTTTACTAGAATTCTATCTAACACTATTATAAAGTTCTACGCTAAAGAACTCTATCTTCTAATAGTGTAATACGATACTTACTATTTAAAGACAACTATAGTTAGATGCATAAACTCTAAGATACTAGCTAAGACTACCTACTAGATATTGTAGCGTTAGACAATAAAGAAGATAATAGTTCTATTCTCTTACTTCTCTCTTTAAAGCTAAGAGTAATAGCACTAAGCGTATTAATTCTACGCTGTTAGAGCTAAAGTGTAGAGGTAAAAATACCTATAAGAATTTTAAAGAGTATATAAAGTAGAGCTTAATTCTCTCTCTCTTCTAAAGTCTAAGAAAAATAACGCGCTTTTAAAGAACAAAAGCTAATACCTAACTACGTAGAAGCTTTCTTTTAATTAAAGGTTTATAGATATATAATATTCTTAAATAGGTAACCTCTTTAGCCTTATAATAAGCACAAGAATCTTAAACTTAAATCTAAGTAGCACTATGCTCTTGCACACTAAAGACAAGATACAAGCTAATATATAAGACTAACTATAGTATACACTACTACAGTAGTTTCTTAATAGAGACCTAGCTACCTAGTTAGGTTACCTAGGTAAACTAAGCTAGTAGAATCTTACTAATTAGTAATCTTAAGCGTTAGGTAGTAGGTTGCGTTAAGCTATAGGTTATATTAAGCTATAGATTACGTTAAGCTATAGGTTGCGTTAAGCTATAGATTACGTTAAGCTATAGATTGCGTTAAGCTATAGATTACGTACTAGAGCCTAAAGTTAGGCTCTACTCTTAGAACTCTCTAACCTACTCTCTAATTCTCTCTATTAGGTTAGCCTTAAGAACAGCTATCTCTTTGTAATCTACTACTAATAAGAGTAGAAGAGTTAATATAATAGCATAACTATAACTATTACGTATCTCTTAGGCTACTATAGAAAATCTTCTTGCGTTACCTATATAGTAAGAGGCTTAACTTACTCTCTTTACGTCTATTTTAGAATCTAATACCTAAGTTCTTAGTAACGTATACTATATACATATACAATTTATACGCTTAAGAGGTCTTGTTTTAACTATTATATTTTCTATAGTTAACTAAAGATAATAATATATAATAGCGTCTTATACGCCTTAAGAGTCTAACGCTAAGATTACCTAATTAATAATAAATAGTTCTAGAACTATCTAGTTATACGTAGAGCTTTTCTCTTTATAACTCTAGTTACCTCTAACTACTAGCTAAACCTTAATCTTAAATTTAAGTAACACTGTACTTTTATACACTAAAAAAAATGCAGGCTAACGTAGGTAGCACTAACGTTCTAGATATTCTTAAGAAAATGCTAGAGTAAGATTAACTTTATATTCTAGAGTTACTTCTAAAAGAGAATACTATTACTACTCTATAAGCCTATAGAACGTTATAGTAGCTAGTTAATAAGAATAAGGTAATAATTAATATTTACAGCTACACCACTTATACTATTTTAAAAATATTAGCACTACTTAAGAAACTACTATATATATATATACGTCTTCTTAGCCTAGACTATATAACAAGACACTACTAGTTAGACGTCTTTATTAGCTATATAGAAAGCTAGAAAACTACGCAGCGCGCGTATAGAACATATAAGTAATACTTTTTAAAGAAGACCTAAGCACGTAAGAAGATAGATTCTAATAGTATATAAGATATAATTAAAGACAAGGTAGCGTATTAGGCTAGCTTAGAGTCTTATTATAACTTATTATAGAACTTGCTAGAATACTCTTTAAGCTCGCTAAATTACAAAATCTTGCTAGTTCTATACCTACCTAGCTACTTACTATAAATGTAAGAATCTTAACTTCTATTACTTATTATAGAACCTACTAAAACGCTCTTTAAGCTTACTAAATTACAAAACCTTACTAGTTCTATACCTACCTAGCTACTCGCTGTAAACGCAAGAATCTTAACTTCTATTAAGACCTTATACGCCTATCTCTACCTTATTACTCTCTATTATAGTAGATAAGAATACTAGAGATATTATTAGATAGTAGATACAAGACCTAGTAAAAGATACCTAACTACCCTCTACTATTTTAGACTGCTTACTTCTTACGCAGGCGCTAATATTACTTAAGACAGCGCTACTATTCTACGTAGTAACTATGCCCTCTTTCTTAGGCTATCTAACTCTACATGCTCTATTATATAGATTTTTCTAAGAACGCTAGCTCTTCTTCTAGTAGTTATACTCTATATATAACTCTATTATATAAGTACACTACTTAACAGCGTTATTAGTATAAATAATTTTACTAAAAAGAATAAGAATACGTATAAAGCGTAGACACTTATAGAAATAAGACAACCTACACCTCTTTCTTCTACTCTAGAATGTCTCTACTTTCTTATAAGCTTAGTATATTTAAAATCTCTTTAGAAGAGATAACTAAACATAACTATTTTAATACGCTATAGACGTTCTTAGTAAGTTAGTTACTAGAGTAGATAAATATAATAGTTATCTAACTAGACCTACCTGTAGAAGAAAATTCTTAAAATCTAATAACTCTTTCTTTCTCTTTGTAGGTGCTGCTGCTACTAATATCTTAAAATATATTAAGCTACCTATTGTTATCTAGCGTATTTCTAGAAGTGTTACTTATAGAAAGAAGTAGTTAGATACTTATAAAGAGGCACCTTAGGTTAATAGAGCCTATTAACTCTACGTAGTTAGAAAATAACACCTACTTCTTCTACTTTAACGCCTGCAACGCCTTATTTACGCGCTAAGGTTACCTCTTGTAAGAAGAAAGCTATCTCTAAGAACGCTAGTAGTAATAGTTCTTAAGATTTTATAGATAATAATAAAGTTCTTTCTCTAACTATAGCCTAGCTGCTTCTTGTAAGAAGAAAGCTATCTCTAAGAACACTAATAGCGATAGTTCTTAAGGTCTTATAGCTATACTTAATAACCTTACTCTTATCTAAAATAAGAATCTTATTATAGTTAATAATTATTTAAAGATAATACGCAATTGTAATAGTAGTGTTCTTAATCTAATAAATAGTTTCTTAGATCTTTGCATAGATAATAACAAAGTTCTCTCTCTAACTATAGCCTAGCTACTTCTTATAAGAGAAAGCTGTCTCTAAGAACGCTAATAGTAATAGTTCTTAAGGTTTTATAGATAATAATAAGATTCTCTCTCTAACTATAGCCTATAGTAAGCGTACGCTTAATAGTAAGCGTAAGCCTACTTATAATAAGACTTTAGAGAAAGAAGATAAGGCTAAGCTTAAGAAAGAATACGTTTTAATAGTAAAGTAGGTTAAGAAGAAGCTTATTAATAACCTAAGTTAAGAAGCTAAATAGTTATATCTAGAACCTCTTTTTAATTTATAAAAGTAAGAGTGTTAATCTAGTGCATAGCTTATAGGTTCTTAGTATATAGAAGATACTCTATATATTACTTTAAGAATGCTACTTCTTTCTAGTAGGTAGTTTCTAACTTTATAAGTCTATACTAAACACTAAGGCATTATAGTAGCAATTTAGTAGAAAGAAAATTCTTAGAGTAAGAACTTCTACTAGTAGAATTCTAAGAACCTGCCTATAAGTAGTAAAGACAACTTAGATAATAGTAACTTAGTACGTTAGATAGTATAGCAATATCTCTTTTGCTTTAATTAAATTATTATTACAAAAGAGAACAGTCTTATAGTCTACGTTTATACCTACCTCTAAGCATTCTAAACTTAGATTAATTAAGCTTCTAAAGCTAGAGTATTTATCTACTTCTAATAGAGATATACACTTCTAGTTGTCTACCTTTAAGAAATTAGCTAAACAAAACCTATTTAGTTTAGTAAAGCGTAGAATACCTAGAAAGTAATAGATTTAGTTACTAGAACCTGTAAGAGAGTAAAAGACTTTAGCTTTAATAGTCTTCTACTTAGATACAATATAAAAAACTATCTACTATACCTACTACTCTTTAAAATACTTAATAAGCACCTTAGCGCTACTAGCGCGAATAAGTAGAAGAAGATAGATAAGATACTATACAAGCAGTTTTTAGATTATGCTACAATATTTAAGCGCTTAGGCAAACCTGCGCTAACTACTACCTTTATAAAGAGATTAGCTTTAGGCTCTACCTCTTAGTTGTCGCTAACTATATTAATAATCTCTAGCTCTTTATTAACTATAATAGGTATAGCGCTTAACCTAGTTCTTAGCGTTCTTCTATAACTTCTTATAGTTCTTTTAGTACTTATTAGTAATTAATAGCTTAATAGCGTTATTAGAGTTAGACTTAATAAGTAGCGTCTAGATAAGGCAGAGAACTAACACTACCTTATTTAGTAGCTTTATTAGTAGCTATATAGTGTAAGCTACCTCTAGTATAAAGACACTAAGAGCAGACAACATGCTTCTTTCTGCTACTACTCTACGTTAATACTAACCTAGCGCAAGAAAAGCTCTACTATCTAATTAATAAGCTGTAAACTACCTAACTATATTATATAATAAATTAGAGGTAGATTCTAGTCTAATAAATAGTAGGCACTAAATACATAAGGTCTACCCGCAAATTTAGTATCGCAGAACTTATACTAATCTCTCTAACACTATTATAATTGCGCTATATATTAAGCAAGGTAGTCTTAAGCTTACTAGACTCTAAGGCTATATTAATGCAATATATAGCAAATCTAAAGATTACGTACTATCTCTAAGAGAAGATTTGTCTTATCTTATAGATATAATTATTAACGTCTTAGAATATAAATGCAAGCTTATTCTAGATACGCGTAATTAGATTAATCTATAGTATATAGCTAAGTTCGCATAGTTTATAGCTACTATTACTAAGTTAAAGAAAAGATAATCTATAGCTACTATCTACTTATAAGAAGATTTCTAAGACTAGCAGCTCTTCTAAGACCTGTCTAGATAGTATCTTCTTCTCTGTTATATTATGCAAGATACATTAGTAATATAATATAAGAAAGCTTATAATACGTTACTAAATTTTTAACATCTAAAGGCCTTTAATAAGATTATAATATAGAAAGAACTAACTCTAACTATCTACGCTAAAAATAGAATAGTTAATAATTAAGCTAATAACCTCTTATACTAGCTTAAAGAATAAGTAAGCGCAGATTACTAAGAAGCATTACTACTATAGCTTGCAGTAATAGTAAGCGCTACTAGCTACACGTTCTTAACTAGCGTCTACTAAATAGTAGTAACTTTTAGTAGCTATCTATAATAGCTTTAAAGACTATTACTTAGAAGTAATTTAGTAGCTGTCTCTAATAGCTTTAAAAACTACTACGTAGAAGTAGTACTGCGTACCTAAAAGCTATATTAACACGTAGGTAGTAGTAATAAGTACGCAGGCGTAAGGCGTTGTCTCTCTACTAGGCTAGTACTACTACTTCTATAAGTAGTACGCCTTAAAGTTTATAGTAGAGGCTACTATTAGTAAGTCTTCTATTTTACAATATATACGTAAGACGTATACGTAGTAACTAGAGTAGTAAGCATAGAAAAAGTAGTAATATATCTAATATAGAAATATAGTTAAATTTACTTAAAGATATTAGTATATATACTGCTACTATAGTTATAAGTTTTGCTACCTTAGTAGCGTGCCTTAGAAAATATGCAGATATCTATAATAGAATAAAAGTTTTCTAACTTACTCTGCTATTTAGAAAATAAAGCGTTCTACAGAGTGTTAATAATTTTAGCTCTACTAGAGGTAATAAGAACTTAATAATAGAGTTGCGCTATTAGTTCTAATATAACTACTCTAGCGTTACTATAGTAATACCTAAAATAAAAGCTAAAGAAGACTATAACCTATATATATAGACTACTAATCTAGCTAATACTTCTTTTATATTATTACTATTAATAGCAAAGACTAACTCTTTAGCTCTATTTTAAACCTCTTTTTATCTAAGAAAGCTACTAAGTAAGACGCTACCTACTATACTGTTAAGCACTTTAAAGCTCTAGGTATATAGCTCTTAGATAATACTGCTATTAGTAGTATCTAAAAGAAAAAAAAAGACGTACCTATTAACCTAGATACTATATTAATATTAGATTCTACACTAGACAACTCTACGTCTATAACCTTAACGTTGCTTATCTAAGAAACAGCTTCTACCTCTACGCCTCTAGGCACACTCTTCTACGCCTTCTGCGTTGCTACTCTAGAGGGCTGCGTAGGTATAAGTATTAATTACTCTTACCTAATCTTTTACTACTCTAATATAGTACTTTTAAAATATATATAGTTACTATTATATTACTTCTCTCTTAAGCACCTTAGTAAATTAGTATACTTATTTTTTACAAACGCGTCTCTAATTAACTAAGTAACTAGGTTATCTCTACGTATAACTACAGCATAGTAGGCTCTACTAAGAAAATAATAAAGATAGATATAGAAGATATTATTAGGCGCTATCTAAAAAATAGTATAGAGTACAAAGTAGTAGTTACGCAACTTAGTAATAAAGAAATAGAGACGTAGATATTAACCTTAAAGATTAGACTCTAGCTAGTAAGAGATAGGCTAGAAGTATAAAGAGCAAAGCTTCTAAAAGAAGACTATAAGACTACTATAAAGAAGCTCTATACTTAACGTCTTTCTAACTACAAAGAACTACTTATTATTAAGATTACTAAATTAGTATAAACTACCTCTATAGAGATAAAAGCCTAGAAAGCTACTATTAAAATTTAAGATATAGAAACTTCTACTCTTATAAAAAGCTAGATTATCTTAATAGAAGAGTATAACTACGTATATAAGAAAAGAATTTAATAGAAGAGTAGAAACGCCTTCCTCTCTTTACGCCTGCAAGTAGATAGTATAGCTTTCTTGTAAGTAGTGTATACTATAGGTATATTATATTAGCGCCTTATATTAAACTTAAGCTATAGATAGTAAGCTCTTATAAGCGATAAAGAAGATAATAGCGCGCGTAACCTTAATAACTAATTAGATAGCTACACCTCTATAGTCTTTTAAGCTAATAGTAAGTAAATATATTATTATAAACTAAACCTTAAGCGCCTTATACGTCTTGCTATATCTATTCTTACACTAAGATAATGTCTTATACTTAGACATGTGCGTATCTTAATTAAAAGATATTAAAGAAGCTTAATACCTTTTTATAAAATAACATTCTTAAGTATATAATAGCTTACAGCTATTAACTAAATAAAGTCTTCTTAGACAAGACTCTACTTTAGTATACTCTTAAGAGATAGTAATATAACTTTACATATATAATAGCTTGCAGCTATTAACTAAATAAGGTCTTCTTAGACAAGACTTTACTTTAGTATACTCTTAAGAGATAGTAATATAACCTTATATATATTCTTATTAAAAAAGATACATCTTTTAATAGTATTATAAAGAAAGCTAACACTGTTCTATAGTAGGCTGTAAATAATAGTTACGTAGAAGATGTTAAATTCTTACTTAGTTATAAAAGTAGACTTAGATTCTCTACTAAGAACCTTTACTAAAGCTACTATATACAAATAGTATTACAAATTTGCTATTGCACGTATATTAACCTAGATATACGTTTTTATTACTGCGCATCTGCACTACGTAGTAAGAAGTACTAGGTATCTACCTAAACATCTATAGTAAATAGACGTAGAATAGCTTACTAAGTAGTAAAGCTAACTATTAAGAAGTAGTGCTATCTACTAGAGAGAGGCTTAAAGGCGCTGCTAGAAAAGAAGCTAAGAAAGCTAGATTAACGCAAAACGCTACTATAAGATAGTAACTAGATTTTAATGCCTAACACTAACTTTATAGTGTGTAGTAATACTATTATAGTTGCGCCTTATATAGGCAAGTAACAAGCACAGTTACTACTCTAGCTACACCTTTAAGCCTGCTACGTCTAAGACTATTCTACTAACTATAGCTAATTAATTATATAATTTTAGAACTAGCTCTTATACTTAGAGTAGAGAATAGTGTAATTAGATTAGACTTATAGTGTTAAGGTAGAGGTAATTAATAAGGTAGTTAAATTAGCTTATAAAAACAACGTTAAGATAATTAATAAGGTAGTTAAATTAGCTTACAGTATTAACGTTAAGAAATTAGTAAAGTAGTTAAATTAGCTTATAGTATTAACGTAGAGATAAGTAAAGATGTAGTTAGATTAGCTTATAGTATTAAATATAGATAATTAATAATATAGTTAGATTAGCTTATAGTATTAAATAGAGATAATTAATAATATATTTAGAGTAGCTTGTAGTATTAACGTAGAGATAATTAATAATATAGTTAAATTTAAGTAAGCTAAATTACCTAGAGCAGGCTATCTTAGATTACTAACGCTCTCTATCTACTACATTCTCTGCCTAGAGGCCTTTAGTAGTTCTATAGATTAATACAAAGCTTAGTGCATAAACTACTTAGCTCTAACTTGCTAAAGCTTATACCTCTACTAAGCTTCTTTAGACAGAGTAGAGTAGCGTAGTACACTACGTAAAGAATATTACAAAGAATAAGAGTAGGTTATATAATACTATATAGGCGCAATCTACGCAAAACCGCTGCAGTAACCTATACATAATTACTCTAACTACTTAGGTAATAACTATAGCATAGATTATAGTTTAGTTCTAAACTAGAGATAGCCTATATATATATAAAGCGAAACGCTTTATATCTATAGAGCGTAGCCTTTATAGGTAGAGACATAAAGAAAGTAGTTAATAAATACACTACTTTTAACATACCTAATTTTAACCTTCTTACTAAGAACAACGTTTAGCTTCTTATTAGTAGGTAAGGTTAAAAGTTTAAGTTTTGCTGTATACCTATCTATATACTTAAGAGCCTACTTGTTATTAACTATGCGTATTATAGCTACTACTAAATTAAGTATATTAGAATACTAACACTAGCTGCAGCTGCAATTATAATAGAACTCTATAGTATCTACGCTCTCTACCTATTAGTTATAGAGTGCCTAAGAAAAGTAATATACATTATACTCTAAAAAGTCTTTCTATTTAATAGTACGTAGCTGCTTCTTCTCTAGTTACTTAAAAATAGTAACCTACTTAGAGTTATATCTGTGCTAGTTATTATATACCTACTCTTCTAACTAGCTCTACTTATAAAGACAGAGCATACATAAAGTAGTAGCCTAGGCCTAAATATATTACTTAAGATCTACTAGAGTAATAGCGCAGTCTAAAGCGCTGTAAGCACTTATAGCACGTAACTAGTTAACCTAGAGCGTCTTAGCTATCTATAGCTAACGCTTAGTAAGCTTATTATTAGAGATAGAGTCTATAGTAGATAGACGCCTCTTGTAACCTTTGCAAAGTTTGCATATATTATAAGCCTTCTTATATAACTTATAGTAAAGATAGTCTTTATACCTATTTATATGCTAATTAAGTACTAAGTAATAGTAGTTAGTAGTAATAAAGAACTCTTTTACAGCAGGCTTAAGATTATAAGAGAGGTACTAGATAGTCTTATTCTAACGCAAAACGCAGAGAGAATATAATATAATAGCCTTACTTAGCGCTTCTACTCTCTCTCTATAACTACTTTCTTACGTGTATTATATTAATAAGTAGTATATTTCTATGTAAATAATAATATAGACGCTAGGTACGTTAAGCCTAAGACTAAGTATATTTATAGTAGTGTATAGAGAAATAGTTCTATAAGTAAAAGAACGCACTTAGTCTGCCTTAAGCTAGTTAGAACCTATTTTATAGTAGAATAGCTTACACTATAAAAATATCGCTATCTACGTAGTAACTTTAATAGTTAGGTAGTACACTATAATCTAGGTAGTAGAGCTGTATTCTGTACGCTTTTACTACACTAAATTATAGATTATAGACTACAGCGCGTTAGAGCTATAGTTATAAACGTAGTAGTAAATGTTGTACTAAGTAGTACGCAGCGCTTAAAAGTAAGTAAGAAATCTACTATTTAGCTGCGCGCAGTGCATAAATATAGGCTTCTAGTTAGGTAGTAGAGTAGCTATTATAAATATAACCTAGGTATTCTTTTTAGTTATATACTTTAACTTTAGTATAAGTAGACGCTAGGTCTCTAAACTCTCTAATAGAACGTAACACTTATTAATAATAACGTAATTAAGTTTCTATATTACGCGTTTCTTATTAAGAAAGTAACTAAACGCGTTACTATTAGCGCCTTCTAGTGTTATAAGTATAATCTTAGCTAAGTAGAATAGATAAGTACTATTCTAGTTAGTAGACTTAATGCCTAGTTGTTTACAATAGTTGTAAAGGTTGTTACAGAGGGCGTTAAGAGGCGTAACTATAATAGTAAGTCTACTAGACGTAAGTGCTATAGAAAGTATAAATAATAGACTCTTACTAGCGCCTATACCTATAATAACAAGAATTTAGAGCTGCCTTTTAATAATAGCTTAAAGAGCGTCTACCTAAACGCTATAGAACTTAGTAGTTAGATTACTAATAAGACTATAAAACTTAGCTAGAAGATTAAACGTAGTTAGTGCTCTACGCTGCTAGCTAGCCTATGTAAGGCACTAGATTCTATGCGTCTTCTTTATATAGAAAGAAGCATTTTAGCTACTAGTTATAGATAAAAAGTCTAGAATATAGTGCTAATCTACGCTAATAGCGCAAAACTAATCGCGCTTCTATTGTATCTATATAGGCAACTTAAGAAATAGCTAGCTATACCTAGTTTCTTCTATCTAAAGCGTGTAGCTAAACTACTAAGCGCAAGTGTTATTAGTAGTAGACTCTACGCTCTAATATAGTATATTAATAAATTCGCTAGCTGCTAGGTCTCTTATAAGCTTATAGTAGATAGTAGAATAGGCGTAACGCTATATCTATATGCCTAAGACTGCGCCTATAAAGAGCTAGCTATATTTCTAAAGAATATAGTAGATCTAATTAGTACTCTAGAATCTATCTAGATTACGTAGAACTAGAGCTAGCTATTATAGCTAAGTCTAACGTTTCTTCTACTTAACTAAAGTTCTCTCTAAAGGCTCTATATTAGTATCTCTATCTTTAGAAACGTTATTATTATTAAGAGCTGTGTTGCTCTTGTTACTACTACTTACCTATATATCTATCTCTTGCAGAAGCTTCTAGAGAAAAGGTAAAGCGCCTAGAGTTTAGTAGTGTAGCCTCTACACTAAGCTAATAAAGAGGTAGGCTAGGCCTAGAAAGTATATAATAAGCTTGCTAACTTTAGCAGAGACGTAGTAGTAGATAGTCTTAACCTTCTTACTATAGCTATAGCTCTTATAGTACGTAGTTACAAATATAACAAAACTATAGTCTACGTAGATACTCTGCGTTTCTCTTCTACTAGAATTATTCTTATATAGAATAGAGGTAATCTCTATTCTATAAGTAGATGCGCTACTAGTAAAGTGTACTAAGGCAAATAAGATTTCTTTAAATTAACGCACCTTATCTATGTACGCCTATATAGAAGAACTATACTAGGTAATAGGTATAGTTATGCTAAGAAAGCGTTGCTGTAAAGCAGCTTCTCTACTTACCTACTAGAGAAGCTAGGTCTTCTAGTATCTAAGTTAGTTAGTAGAGTACTTTAAGAAGCTATATCTAGTAGAAAGCTTAGATAGCTAGTTAATTAGAGTATCTAGTAATAATTATAGAAGGTTAGTTAAGCTACTATAGACGCAACTCTGTGTGTTAATATTAAGTAGTAGTACGTTATAGAATAACGTAATGTAAGTAGTCTTATATAGACTCTTACCTAGAGACTTAAAGCTAGCAAGAGTAAGGCTCTACTAGTTAATAAAGAGATAGTCTCTATTCTATACTATAAGACTAGACGTATTACGCTAGAATACTATCTTTCTTGTAAGAGCCTATATTCTTAGTAGTTAATTTATTAGAGTTACGTGTGTGTCTAGAGTAGTAAGCTATAGAAAGCGCCTTGCCTTAGCTTATACTAGCGAATATAGTGTTAGGCAACGCTCTAGATCTAACTTAGGTATAGACTAATACTTATTATATAAAGTAAGTAGTATAAGTACCTTTAATATAGTAATAAGCTCTAATAGTACTTAGAAAAAGTGCTGCGCAGAGGTTTAGCCTCTACTAAGATAGTCTAGCTTTAGCGTAAGTATAGTAACAGTAATAAGCAAACTACTATCTTTCTTATTTACGCTAATCTTATAATCTAATAATATTAACTATAGGTCTAGGTAAGTAGCCTTAAGTTGCTACTTCTTATTCTTAGACAGTAGTTTCTATACAATCGCCTTTAGAAGTTCTATAGTACACTCTTAGTTAAAGCTAAATAGGTAAGGTAGTAGTTTAATAAACTTAGACAAGTTCTATAGATAGTAGAGCACTCTAATAAGGTACTAGGCATATTTCTTATAAGTTACTAACTAGTAGCTAAGATATAAGAGTTGCTTGTTACTGTCTGTCTCTATCTTATAGTGCTCTAGAAGCTCTAGCGCTAGTTTTCTAATATTAGATTATTTAGCTATCTACTAGGCGCGCTTAATAAGAGATTATAGAGTGTTATAGGTACGCTAGAGTATAAAAAAGAAATTAGGTTTAGCGCTAGAGAGAGAGATTACGTCTGCTAGAGGGGGCTTGCGTGCTACTAACAGCTCTACCTAGATACTACTATATAGCTATTTCTTAAAATAGCTTAGCTTAATCTAGAGATCTAAAACCTAATAAAGCCTCTCTTTAATAGTTTGTTAGACAGCAGCTGCAGTATTCTATTTCTAGAGACTATTTAGTTAGATAGCAAAGCTATTATATACCTTATCTACTAAAATAGGTAAAGTAGAGACGTTAAGAGTAATAAAAGCAGGCTACTCTAACGCTACAAAAATACGCTAGTAAAGTTAACTAGCTGTCTATATAGCGTTAGAAGAGTTAATACGCTTTTTTCTTGCGTCTCTACTGCGCCTCTATAGATTAACCTATTAGTGTTTATCTTTATAATACCTCTAAATACCTTGCTTAGTTATATACATATAGTAATACAAAGTAATAGTATAGGCAAAGCTATTTATAGACTTAAATAACGTAAAGATAGCTTTAGTAAGGTAAGAGGGCAGCTAAACGTTGTAAGGCTAGTAAGTAATAGTGTTAAGCTCTTTAGTAATGTATGTAATTATACAGCGCTACGTAACGTCTATAAGTAGTTTATAAAAGTTATTAAAATATATATAGATATACGCTAGTAGAACTATAAAGTAGTAGAAGTAGTATATAAGAATATAATACGTTGCGTAATAATTAAATACTTAGAAAAGTTATTCTATAGTTTAAAGGCTATAGGTTATACGTAGGTTAAATATAGGTTGTAAAACGCGTAGTAATAGCGTATAACGCGTAGCCTAATATAGAGAGGCATAGTGCTATAAGTTAGATATTAGAGCTAGTATAAGCTCTAGTAGCTAGGCAAACCTAGGCGTTACTATAGACTCTATTCTTACTATTACATCTACGCGTATTATTAAACAAACACAATTACTTACGTGCTAGCTTTCTATTAACTATAACATAGCTACTAATATCTATACATTCTATTACTAATATATACAAGATTCTTGCAAACGTAATAAGCGCCTTTAATAGTAGTGCATAAAGCTTTCTATAGAAGAGTAATAAAGCTTTCTAAGATATAGCTTTCTATAACGCGTATACCTACAAACCTCTAAATTAATACTATACGCGCTTTCTTACGCGCGTATTTATAGGCTCTACTAATAGAGATAAGTTTCTATAGTTAGCTAGTTAGGTTATTTCTACTGCAGAGAATAATGCCTTTTGTAAGCTAGTTTTTATAGCGTATTTACTTCTAGTAGCTATATAGCTAGTAAAAGAGACACTAAAGTATAGAGATAATAAATTTTAGGTAGGCTTAGTATATAACGCAATTACACTAATAGGTAGAATTAATAAACTATAGAATAAGACTCTAGAAGACTTAGATAAAGATATATTAATAGTGCCTATAGAGTATAAGTCTAAGAATAAGAATAGTATTCTACCTTTAGCACAAAGACTACGTTTCTAAGTAGTACTATTAAGAAAACGCGTAGCTTAGAGCTAAGTAGACTAGTTCTCTCTAGTGCGTGTAAAGTAATTATAATAGAAGTAGCAGAATATAGAGAATAGTAAACGTAACCTCTATAATAGAGGTTTAACTAGCAGAAACTCTGCTAGTAACCTATCTACGTAGCCTAACAAAGACAGCGCAGAGTTAAGTAATAATAAACTAGTTATTTCTAGGCGCTATAGAAGCGCGACTATTTAGTTATATCTTTAATATATATAAAATAATCTAACTATTAGCGCAAGAGTTATTAACGTAATAGTAGAGAGAGAAGAAAAGAATAATAAAGAAATAGTTAGAGAAGACAATATAAAAAGAGGCGTATTAGAAACTATTATAGAAGAAGCGTAGAGTAGAGTAAAAAAGAAAATAGAAGAAGAAGTTATTTAAGAAGTAGAAGAGAAGGCAGAGAAAAGCGTAGAAAAGAATATAAATAGAGGAGTAGAAGAAGAGGTAGAATATAAAGTAGAGGAAGACGTAGTTACTAGAGAGAAAGATGTAGTAGCTAGAGAAGAGAAGAAAAAGTAGAAAAATAAAGGAAGAGAGAAGAATAATAGTCTACTACAGAACGTAATAATAGAATAGAAAATTATACACGTAATAATAGTTATAAACAATAATTAATAGGCAGAGGTATATAGAATAGTAATCTAGTAAGACTTATAAATAAAGCGACGCTATCTAATAGAGCTATAGGCGCCTATAGTAGACGCACTATAGAAGAAGCAAGAAGCCTATAATAATATAGTAAAAAAGAATAAAATAACAATTGCGTAGCTAATTAGTAGAAAGGTAGATAGTAATAGAGTGTTTTACACGTCTATAAATATGCTATACGCTAAAGTAACTTTGTTTTTAGTAAAAACGCGCTAGTTTAGCAACGCTAGTTTATAGTATAATACCTAATAGTTTCTTTAAAACTAGCGCTAATAAGGTACTTTATTTATTAGATAATCTAGCAATTATTAGAGTCTTAAGTAATTCTAGATAGTTATAGCTATATTGTCTAGAGGTTCGCTAGAAGATAAGATAAACTAAGACTTCTACTTTACGTAGAATATATGCACAAAGTATAAGATAGTAATAGTAGCTATCTATATTAGCGCACAATAGGTAATAGTATTACTTAGGTAGATATACGTGCGTAAAATAGAGTAGATCTAACTAGAAGATAAGCGCGCTAGTAGAGACGTTATACGCAACTATTATAGTAAAGGCTAAGTGTAGAGTAAAGCTATTACAGAACTTATTTAGCTAGTCTACTATTTACTATCTAGAGTAGACTATAAGGCATTCTGCGCAAGACTTAAACTAGTAACGCAGTAGTATATAATTATACAGAACTTAGGTTAGAGTAGTTTACTTCTTATTCTATATAAAGAAATATTAAACTAATAGTTTAAACGCGTATTGCGCGTAGGCGAGTTAGACCTATTTCTTTAGCTAGTAAGAAAGAAAAAGTCTAACGTATGTAAAGCTAGTTAAGCGTTAGAAGAGTAGCTAGGCCTAGAGGGTATTAAAGAGGCACTAATTACTAGAAAGGCTATACTAAGTATTAAAATAGTAATAAGTGCAGCTTATAGTAAGATCTATAAGATAGATAAGAGTAAGAACAAGAATAATAGTTTAGAGGAAGAAGATAAGAAGAATATAGGTACAGGCGCCTTAGAACACAACAATTAGACTACTAAACTCTAGCAAGAACTATTATTGCTAGATTTATTTATTCTAGTAAGCTCTAGTAAAGAAGATTAGTAACTAAATAGAATTTAACGTTTAATAAAGGCTAAGTAGAGTTAAAGAATAAGTATAGTAAAAGTATAAGCTAACTATAAAGAAGAGCGCAATTAGAAATTAGAAATTAGGTAAGATAGTGTAAAAGCACTCTGCGCATATAGTTAGATAAAATAGGTATAACAACCTACGCAGTTAAGATAACTTACAAGAAAAGACTATATATATTATTCTTCTAATACTCTATCGCAGTAGATTAAGTTATTCTCTAGAAATGTAGTATGCTTACTCTTAGTCTTCTATAGAGTAGAATATAACATAATTATCTTAGCGAGACTATTAGCGTTCTCTAATCTTACGCGCTAGGTAGGCTAGTATTAGACAACGTAAATAAGGTATTTATATGTACACTGTAATAATATAGGCAGAAAAACGCGCAGTTAAAATAAAGTAAAGAAGATATAGCAATATACGTAATAACGTAGTAATAGAGGTTAGATAACTAGCGCTAGCAAAGTAGAAACTAAGAAAACGTAGACTCTACAGGCGTTGCGAAAGCATAGGTTAAGTAACTAGTAAGAATAGCTCTAAAGCTTAAGTAAGGTAATAGCGCAGGCGTAGTAAGAGTGTAAATAAGGTAACTAGCGTAAGCGTCGCAATAATATAAATAGAGTAACCTGCGTAGGCATTATAATAATATAAATAGAGTAACCTGCGTAGCGTTATATAGATCTAAAAAACAAAACCTACGCGTTTAATATAGTAGCGTTAATAAGAAAGATAATAGATACGCTATATATAGGTAAACTATAAAGTATTGTAAGCGTTAATTTATTACGCTAAGATAAGGTATACCTTAAGTAGGTAGAGGCAACCTATAATGCCTAGCATAGGCTTACTATAGTAGGTAGTAAGCGTAATATAAGCGTGCGCTGTAGCAATAATAACACTAAAACTAGCAATTAGTAAATAGAAGCGCTAAGTATTATATAGTAAGCCTATCTATTGTAAAGTAGATACAAAAGTACTAACACTAAAGAGTAAGTAGAAAGGCAACGTATATAGACTTAGTGTTCTTAATACGCTACAAGACGTCTATATAGCCTACTTAGAGTTATACGCAAACTTTAACCCTCTATATTAGCGTAACTCTAATAATAATACATAATAGTGTATAGAGCGTAGTAAGTATTAAGAAAGAGAGCGCATGCAATCGTAATACTACTATTAAAATCTAGAGATATATTTTAATAGTTAAGTGTAAATAATTATAGCTATAAAGAACAAAGAAACGCAGTAGGTAGCTAGTGCGGGCGCTAGCGATTTGTTAGCGAAAGTAAAGAATTTAACTCTAATTCTTCGTGTAATAAAGTTAGAACTAAGTTACTAGATAATCTAAAAAGACTTTTTAGGTTACTCTCTTACTATACTTTATATAGTATAGTATATTTAATACTTAAGAAAAATATTCTTATTATAATATATTTAGAAAGTAGCGTATACTACTAGCGTAATTATTCTATACTATATTAGTAGAATAAGAACTAAGTTACTAGGTAACCTAAAAAGTCTTTTTAGGTTACTCTTTTACTATACTTTATATAGTATAGTATATTTAATACTAAAGAAAAATATTCTTATTATAATATATTTAGTTATATAATTAAATTTTTATTACTTATAGATTAGCTCTTTACTATATATATATTTCTTAAATATAATTATAGTTAAGATATAAGTTAGTATTAAAGTGCATTATAATAAACCTAAAAAAACTTTTTTAGAAGTAGTATTACGTAGCGTAATATATTAGTAGGTAATAGTTAGGTAGTATTTAGAACGCGTGTAGATACTACTAAAATAGTCTTTTTAGTTACTTTTCTACTAAGTAAGTATAGATTATACTATAATTAGTTATAATTCTAAAGATATAGTTTAGAGTTTTAATTTATTTTAATATTTATTATAATAGTTTATATCTACTTTATAAAGTATTTTAAGGTACTATAAGAGTTATTAGATATATAGACTTTTTTTTTTATTTAGTTAGATAATTACTTATAAAAGTCTAGCGCTAATAATATTATTAATTATATCTATTAGATTACTTAGAATACTCTATTAGAATTTTTATAGTATAAGCTTTTAATTAGAAGTATAGAAAGATAGTATATATATATACTTTATATATCTACTACTAATCTAATTTATAATACTTATATTAAAAGCTTACTTATTACGTATAAGATATATATATAAGTTTTTTAGATTAGAGTATATTTCTAACTATAGAATTTAATACTAGTAAGGTAAAAATAATCTTTTTATAAGCTTATATACTAAGCTATTCTTAGATACTATATAGTAGTATTTTAAGCTTAAAAAGCTTTATACTTATACTTATCTTTTTATATTACTTTATAAGCTACTTAGAAAACCTATATAATCTTTCTACTATTATTTATAAAGAACTAAATCTATTTTTCTTTCTTAAGCTCTAAAATCTTAGTCTAAACGTAAATCTCTATTTTTATAATTCTATTATTAGTAAGATAGTATATATTATATATAAAGTTTAGAGTTATATATCTATTTATATTATCTAAGAGTAGTAGTACTATATATACTATAACTATTCTATTAACTAAAAGATATATTATTATATAATAAAAAAAAAAATAGATAAAAAGCTTTAGTTTATAAAAGTTATATTTAATCTTATTCTTTAGTAAGATCTATTCTAGAACTAAAGATAAGAAAACTAAGTACGCTAAATAGGTTACTTTATTAAGATTAAAAGTAAAGTCTATAGTATAGTAACTATTCTAAAGTAGTAATATTTTTATAGCTACTAGTAGATATAGACTAGTTATAGTTCTAGCTTATAAAATTAAAAAAAATTTACTACTTCTATAATTAGATAAAGAAGCTAAAATATAGAAGAAATAGTCTTATAGATAAGTAGGTTCTAATTCTTTATCTCTATAGCTTAGTACTATCTATATAGATAATAAATACTATTTAAGAAGTTACTACTTAAGTATATACTTAAATTCTAAGTAGATCTATAGTAATATATAATATAGTATAAGATCTAACTTCTATATAGAGTATATAACTATTTTTTTATTAATAATTTTTAAGCTAAAAAAGTAATTATTAGAAAGTAATAGCTCTAGTACTACTTAAGTATTTAGTTTAGTTAGAAAGTAAAACTTATAGATACTATTCTAGAGTTTTAGAGAAAGTTTATAAATATAATAGATAAGATAGCGTAGATTATTTAAATTATTAAATTCTTTCTTAGAATAATATAGATAGATTATATTCTTAGTAATAGTAATTACCTTTATATAAAAACGCTTATTACTTAGATTTAGTAGATATAATATTTCTACTATTATTTCTACTTTAGTAGAAGATAGTTAGTTTAATATAGTAAAGTCTAATATTATTAAACTTCTAACTACTAGTAATTTAGCTATATATTAGTATTAGAGTTTAAGATAATTTTTAGTTTTATAATTAACTTACTATATACTTAATAAATAGTAAGATAAAAAAAAAAAAAAAGAAAAGATAGAAATACTAAGGTATAAGTAATAGCTTATAAAATATACTAGTATTATCTAAAAAGTAAGATAAAATAAAATAAAGTAAAAGAGAAAGTAAAAGAAAGTATATAAAAGAAAGTAGAAGATAAAAGAGTATAGAAGATAAAAGAGTATAAAAGATAAAAAAGTATAAAAAGTAAAAAAGTATAAAAGATAAAAGAGTATAAAAGATAAAAAAGTGTATAAAATAAAAAGTATATAAAGTAGAAGAAGATATAAAGTATATAAGTAGAGAGTATTAGATATAACTTACTTTAAGATTAGTATATATAAAGTATATAGGCATATAGTAGCTAGACTACTATAAGATATATAATACTATAAAAGTATATAGAGTCTAATTTCTAAAGATATAAAAGTAATATAATTTTAATTATAATTCTTTTAGTACTATACACTTTACTATATAATAATAATAGTAGCTTTATCTATAAGCTAAATATTTAGTTTATTAAAGTATTAGAGATAATCTACTTTAGAATTAGTGTATATAAAGTGTATAGATATATAGTAGCTATACTACTATATTACGTATAATAAAGTAATAGTATATAGATAGTAAATTCTAAAAAAGTAGAAGTAATATAATTTTAATTATAATTCTTTTAGTACTAGATATATAAGTAAGTAATTATAGTAGTAGTAGAAATCTATTTAAAAGAGTAACTAGAAAAGTTTTTTTTATTTATAGTAAACCTAACTCTCTAAGTCTCTTACTAAACTAGAGTAGTATAGACTACTTATAGTAGACTTTAACTTAAAGTTTATATATCTAATACTAATAGATAATATAAGTTAGCTTAATTTACTAGTATAAATAGTACTAATATAAGAGAATAGATAATTTTAGATATACTTTAATATTAAAATTCTATTAATTTATATATATAAATAGATAGACTTTTATAAATATAAAAGATTAGATAAATCTAGTAATATCTAGAGGTTTATATATATATAATATTAGAACTTTATCTAGTAATATCTAGAAATTTATAGATATAAGATATTAGAATTTTATTCTAAGAATATAGATATAATCTAGTAGTAAAGTTTCTATTTATAAGATAGTAGAAAATAAGTCTAGAAGTTATAATACTTATATTATTAAGTATACTTCTAGAGTTAGCTTATACTATTAATATACTTCTAGAGTTAGCTTATAGTATTAAGTATACTTCTAGAGTTAGCTTATACTATTAAGCGCGCTTTTAGAGCTAACTTATACTACTAGTAGACTTTTAGAGTTAGCTTATACTATAGAGTATACTTTCTAGATATACTTATAGTAGAAAACGCGCTTCTAGAGCTAGCTTATAGTATTAAATAAGCTTTTAGATTTAGAGTTAGCTTAAGCTATATAGCTAGTACTAGAATCTAGTAGTATATAGACTAGATTTTCTAGAATTTTATAGTAAAACTTATAAATCTAATAGAGTTAGTATTATTAATAATAAAGAATTTACTAGTAAAATATAAAATAGTTTATAAGATAGTATTATTTATAAATTATTTTATATTAGTAGATTATTTAAAATAGTAAAGAAAATACTATATAAAATAGTATTATTACTAAAATAAACTTTATTAGTAAAATATAAAATAGTATATAAAATACTATATAAAATAGTATTATTTATAAATTATTTTCTATTAGTAAATTATTTAAGATAATAACAAAGCTATTATATAAAATAGTGTTATTAGTAAATATCTTTTTACTACTAAAGTATAAGATTATATATAAGATAATATATAAAATACTATTACTTATATTTTCTTTTATATTAGTAAATTATTTAATATACTAAATAAGATATTATTTTAAATAGTATTATTTATAAATAATTTAAGATACTAAGTAAAATACTATATAAGATAGCTTTACTATTAGATATACTTTTAGTAGTAAGATAAAAGATATAATATAGAAAAATCTAATTAGTAAATATCTATTTATTAGTAAAATATAAGATAGTAAATAAGAAAGTATTATCTATATATTATATTTTATAATATAATTATTTAAAAAAGTAAATAAACTATTATATAAAATACTTTTATTACTTAATATCTTTTTATTAGTAGAATATAAAATACTATATAAGATAGTATATAAGATAATATATAAAATAGTATATAAGATAGTATATAAAATAGTATATAAAATAATATATAAGATAATATATAAGATAGTATATAAGATAGTATATAAGATAGTTATATTTATAGATTATATAAGATTCTACTATAGAATAAGGTTTCTAAATATATATAGACTTTTTTTATTCTAACTTATCTTAGTAAGTACTTAATCTTTTAAGCTAATATATTAAATACTATAATATATACTACTATTCTATAATATTCTTAAAAAAAAAGTAAAAAAAGTTTATATTTTTTCTAAAACCTAACTCTAAAGTCTATACTATAGTTTATATAATTATAGTCTATTATTATCTATTCTAATAAAGTTAGCTTTAGCTATACTTATCTATACTATAATTTTCTTAGATTTAATTAAGATTAGGTTATAGCTATTACTAATATAATCTAATCTTAACTAGATTTATATCTATTTACTATAATACTTATAAGTCTTAGTAGATCGATATTTAATTTTATAGATAGATAGAGTAATAGAGATATAGATCTTCTCTTTAAGTTCTTATCTTTCTTGCCTAGCTTTGTTTTGCGCAAGCTTCTTCTTTCCGCGTGCTTACTACATCTACAACTCTTTCTTCTTTGCGCGCTTCTGTTTCTTCTCTTGTACTCTTCTTCGCGGCGTAGAAGAGATTTGCGTCGCGGACGGCTGCATAGCTTCGCGTTTAGATCCGCGCTGCCTACCGTGTTCGCGACGTCGATTGCTGCGCTCGCGATAGCCAACTCGCCGTACCCGCGAATGGTCGCATGCGTGGAAAGCAACCTGCAGAACGCGCATCCCGCTGCTTGCCGAAGCAACACGCCGTAGGCGTGAGCGAACTAATTCTGCGCGCAGACAGTCGCACGTTGGGAAATGTCTGTGAAGGTTCCTCGCCACCGGGTACCTGTCATCCGTCTTCCATTTCGATCATTTGTACCGTCGCATAGAGATGCGGTGCTTTGGCACTTTTGTTCTCGTGGATCCATGCGACCGTTGTGTCCCAAAGGTTTTCCAACTCGTCGAGGTCAAGGCTGACATCTTGGGCTGCGTCGTCCGACATATCCTTGTTTGCCTTTAGCCAGAGCATCATTCTGCTTCGGTCCACCTCGCTACCGCGGCCGCGCCGCTTGGCCCACCGGAGGAAGGCTTGGAAGAACTGCTCTCCCGATTCCTCGGGGTTGAACGAGATGCTGATTGGCGTTGTGCCCCAGAAGCCCCTCACTTGGAGCTGTCCGCTTGTAGCCGCCTGACTTGCAATGGGCAACGTTGCGTGGTTTGGTCGACCGAGAATGGCGGGTGCTGTTTGTGCGCTGTGAGCGGGTGGTTCGTGTCCTCGTATGCGCTGTGCTTCCTGCATGGCACTCATGCGATCGTATGTCCTTTGAACTTCAGGTTGTGGTTGCATAAACGAGGGTTGGTACGAATACATCGGCGCAGTCGGCGCTCGCGGAGGAATCGCTGGGTCGGACTCGTCGACGGTGACGAAGCCTGGTTGGTAGCGGCCCTGCGGTGAAGCTGCTTCTTGGACGTCTTTTGTTGCGACAGAAAGATCAGCCTGGCTGCGCGCACATCCGATAGGGCGTCGCAAACTGACCTGATGGAAACTGGTGCTCCATGGACTCGTCAGCCGCGAGAGCCACATCGCTGTCCAGCAGAGCTTTTGGCACAACGTAGAATCTGGCCTCATCTGTCGTCAACTCGCCGGGTCGACGCCATGTCAGATCCACTGCGGCGCTCACGTTGACTGATCTCTGTGAGCCAGGCACGTTTACCGACTCATTGACGCGCTTCTGTTTGCCACCAAAGCCACGATTGTACATGGTTCTGTCCCGGATGAGATTATGTCTTCCAGGAGTGCATTTGGATATGACTAGGTGTTCTTTCTGATCGTCGTCGCATGACAGCAACCATATCTTCTCAACGCCCGGAGCTGTCAGACTTGAGCCCTGGGACTTTACCGAACCTGCGCTGTTGGAAGGGGTGGGTAGGCCGTGTCCAGCATCTGGGTTATCCTGGCGATGCGCGGCGTGCGGCAAAGAAGAACCATGACGGTGTGATTGCTTTGGTAAGGCTCCGGGCTGCTCTTCAAAGGTCGTGTTGAGCCTTGCCGGAGATGGGTTATGTTGTCCTACGTACCGCTCGGTCCTTTCGCAGATCTTCTCATCTTGGAGGTAATCTATCAGAAGCTCCATTACCTTGGAATGATATCCATTGAGGAGCTTCTGCGCTAAGGTATGGCGATCCCCCATCGCGCGCGATGTAAAGCGTTCCTGTAGCACCTAGCCTTGGATGTGCGCGCAGCTTCAAGATGCGCCTGATAACGCTGAAATGGGCGCTGGAGTGGGCGCTGGGGTAGGCGCGTGGCCAATGCGACGCTCTACTTGGAAGCCATGATGCGCAAAGACCTAGCGACGCTGGTAGTGTTGTGGGAGTTCGTTTCCGTGTAACTGCGAGGTGGGCTATGCGCCGTAGTATCGCGCGGGACCTGCTTCGAGGTAGGAACATTAAGTGGGGCAGATCTCCAACCTGCGCTTGCGTTTGCATCATCAGCGCACAGCGCGACCGAACGTGGCGTCGCTCATCCTTGTGAGACGCTATACCGCTCGCAATTCACCGGTGGCGACGCGGCAAATCATCTGATGAGCGGGACCACCCACACGTGACAGCGTATCCCCGCGATTACGCGCATGCGTGTTGGGCAACCTGTAGGAACACTCGAACTCACACATCCCGCGTTCGATGCGGCCATGCGCCGAGTGTGCGCGCGCAGAAGTCACATACAGCGCCCTCCCCGGCTAGATGCCTTCTTCACCCGCCCTTCTCTTCCTGAATTCACTCGTCACGAATCATGAGTAGCTTTTATCGAAGCGATACCAGCAATTCGGCTCACGACACCAGAAATGCGTCTAGATCAAGTGTATCTGTGTTTGGACATCCTGCAGAGGCAAATCAAGTGACGCGGCAGTCAGGCGCCATTGGGAACAGGGCCTACGACAATACGCTGCAAATCAATGGGCACGTCGCGGATAAGGTCAGTAGCTATAACATGTCAGTGCTTCTCATCCTTGAGCCGAGCGACGTATTGACTGAGTACCAGTAAGTACTTCATTGTCGGATGCCACGGTTGCGACGTCGCAAAAGTCATGGCAGGCAAAGGATTGGCTTTGCCGTTCCCCGCTCCAGTGTCAAGCCAGCCTCGCCTTCCAGCGCAGGCGCAACATTCTGGTCGTTTCAACATCGTGAGCCAACCGATCCAAGTCAAGCTTGCTGTCACTGACCATGCGCAAGGTTAACAAGGGAGAGATCGCATCGTTTCTCAATGCGAAACGGTACATATCGATCGTGTCCAAAAGGACCGAGAAGGCAGCATCCGTCTGCGTGATCTATCCTCGGAGGGTACAAGATGACTTCGTCTCGCCCAAGATCGTCGACCGGCTAGGTCTGGAACCGCGCTTCGACTCTGGGCATGTAAGCTCGATTGTATGGGATGAAGAACGTCTTACTTCCACCGGCGGATTCGTGGATGTTTCCTTTCCGCTGTCAGGTAGCGATAAGGGTGTCGTGCGCCGTCTTCACATCTTGGAGAACTCGCCTTTCGATGTGCTTCTCGGTAGTCCTGCGGTCCGTTCCTCTTTTCTGCGAAAGCAAAAACCTCTGCTCAGGTAGTATGAGGAAATGCGACAACTCGTCGTCAACCAGCCGCCCACAACTCCCGGCTTCCGTGCAAGCCGATGGAGACCTCTTTCTCATCCTTTACATTATTCAACGGGCGGTTTCAGTCATCGTATTCTTGTGTCTGTTGCGGAAGTAGGCTGATAGAGAGCAGCTCAAGGTAACAAATAGGTTGGATGAATCAGTCGAAGCTGGTCTTCGGCGCCTTTCGGTGTTCATAGAAAGCGTAATCCTGGAAGATCTGAAGACTGAACTTGCTCGTTGTGTGCTGCATGCATACCATGTCTATGCGACCAAACCCGGTCAGATGGGAAGGGTTCCAATATGACATCTCGCGAGAAGAACCAGATACGCGCGCCAAAGCAACGTACCATGTACCTTGATCCCTACTTCCCGATCACACTACCTACAAGTTCCGCAACCGCAATCATCTTCTCCTCTTGCAACCTCCGTCCAACAAGCTGCACACTAACATGCGCGCCGTCATAGATCCCAGGGTCATCTGCACTCCTGTTAGCACTCCAATCTCTTCCCTATCCGATATCCCCCCGCGCTCCACACGAGGCAACAACAACCCAACGTACTCAAAAGTCTTCGCGTGCACTTACAATCATCCTGGATACTCTTATCCTGCTCATCAAGCGCCTTAAACCCCTCCTCCTTCACATCGACCTTCTTATCCACAGTCGTAACCGGTACAACAACACTCGTATAATCCAACGCATTAACCCAAGTCGAATACCCATAATACCTGAACCTCTCCCTCCTACTTGCCGGGAACGGCGCAAGCGGACAAATCACCGCATCAACCGGCCTCCCCGTACTCGTTTTATCCACAGTACCATTCCAATACTCCATGTACTCCTTCTTCAGGCTTCTCAACTCCACATTCGTAGCCGCGATGTCCGTAGCGCTGAACTCTTTCTCGACACCTTGGTAAAACGTCACTTGCGGCGCCATGGGTTCGCCGGAGAGCGCAAACGCGGATTTAACGTCTTTACCCGCGTCGTAGATCCAGGGGCGGAAGCCGACGTCGTTGATGGTGCGATGAGACGGTGGCTGCCAGTCTATCACCTCATGACCAGCGGCGCGCAGCGCTTCCACAACAGTTTCAATAGCGCGGCGGACGGGGGGCGTGGGATTCACAACACCATCCGTCATTAACAGACCGAAGCAGAGTTTCTTTGCGGACGTAATCTCAGCTTCTTGGTCCGGGCGCCACGGGATTTCGTGGACGAGCGGGTCGTGGAGCCAGGGGTTTTGTTCGAGCAGGGCTTGACAGGCGAGGCGTAGGGATGCTGCGTTTGTGGCGAGGGGTCCGACGACGGAGAGGACGGTGTTTTGGCCGTCCATGGAGTTTGCCATGCCTTCGTAGGGGAGGCGGCCGGTGGAGGGGCGGATGCCGTAGAGGCCGTTGAAGGCGGCGGGGATGCGGATGGAGCCGCCGATGTCAGTACCGAATCCTAATGGCGCTGTTCAATGTCAGTGATCCACAGTTTCTTCGTCTTGAATGCGAATGCTCATAGCGATTGCCATATCTCAGACGGTGGTCCACTTACATCCTCTCATACCGATCAACGCGCCCTCGCCACCGGAGCTACCACCAGCCGTAAGATTCCTATTCTTCGGGTTCAGGGTAAACCCAATGATGTTGTTAATCGTCTCCCCGCTCATAAGCGTATGCGGCACGCTGGTCTTGCAGTACAACACAGCTCCCGCCTTACGCAGTATCTTCACCATCTCACTCTCAAACACCTTCTCTTTACCGGTACCTTTCTTGCCTTCAAAGGTGCCAATCCAGCCGACGTAGCCCATACTGGTCTCCACATCCTTGACGTGAAACTGGTCTTTGAGTGAGATGGGTACGCCATGGAGGGGACCGATGGTCTTTTTGTGTTTCGCGTAGTACGCGTCGAGCGCTTTTGCATCCCGGATGGCGGCATCGAAGAAGATCTCGTGAAGACATGATAGCTATTCATTTAGCATTATCCACTGCACGTATCAGATGTGCGACGTACCAATTGATGCGCAACTGCAGCTCGGTGGCAGAATGCCCTCGTGACTTCTTCAGCGGTCCACTTCCCCTCAGCAACGGTCTTTGCGATCACATCGGCGCTGCTTTCAGTGATGTCCAGCTCTTGCTTGCTGAAGTACTGCTTCACATAGTCTGTGACATCGACACGTTCTTCTACCGATGGCAACTTCTCTAGTCGCCATTCCGAGGGTATGGCAGCCAAGATAGCTTCGCGCTTCTTAGCAGCGGTCTCTTCCCACGATGATGTCGTCATGATGTCGGTTGAGCTGATTGCAGAAGAGACAAAGGCAGTTTCTCGCAAGTATTTGGTGTTTGAGGGGAGGCTCGCAGCAAGTTGGGGACGGGAGCGGTTCCGGAGTTAAGATATGCAGCCGCGGGAATGACGTTGAGGGTCGACGGTCGTTGATAGCTTCGAAGCTACCCAACGGCCAAGTGGGGTAGCTATCGGGTAGTTGTTCTAAGCACCTTCCACATTAGCGTAGCTTCACATTTCATGGCATGTCTCAGTAGGTCAATGCAGGGTAATGTCCTGCCGATGCGCATACCGCAGAGGGTGAACATGAGGGGCAGCCTGAGGCGGGGGTTGGAGCGATCGCTGGGTCATAGATACGATGTTCAGCCGACCAACTCCACCTCGGCAATCGGGGTAACTCCAAATAGTTCTCGTCCATACTCCACGCATGACAACGGATCTTGGTGTATCTCGTGATTCAACGACTTTCTTCGCTACGTAGGTATCTGGGATAAAGGCAACAAGGAGAGCTGATAACGAACTCAAAGGAGAACGCCAGGCCATGCGAAAGCAAGCAAGGTGCTAAATGCCGACCGCTCGAGAAGGAGTTGAAGAATGTCGCTAGACTAGAAATGAAACGAGGTGTGACAGTCTACGTGGTCGGGGTTGTGGTATCTCAGGAACGACTTTATACGGTCTCGACGTAGTTGCTGTGGCGGTCAGTGGAGTGTTCATGATGGCATGGCCTATGCGACTTACCTTGGGAAGATGCCCTCTCGGCTTCCGACTCTGCCTGTCCACCAGTCGGTCTCGTTATCCGTTCTCTTCAGAATTGTGATGATCTCGCCCTTCTTAAAGCCGAGATCGCCCGGCTGGTCCGCGTCAAAGGTGAACTTGGCAATTGCCTGGTCGGACTGCAGTCCTGCCTTCTTCTGCCCCGTGGTTTGTCCAAATACTGGCTTCGGCGCCGTCGGTCGGCCAGGCTTGCGGTCGCTGTACGAGTAGTCGTCGCCGAAGGTGGAAGAGCGGCTCCGGTTGTCCATGCGGTCGAATGTCTCGGTGGGGTTCGCACGTGTGGAGAAGGAGCGGTTGAGGCCGCCGGGTGCCGAGGACGGCTGTCGGTCGTATACGTCGTCCGCCCATGTAGATGAGTGCTGCGGTCGGTCTCTGTACTCGTAGTCATTGGGTGCCTGGCCCATGGAGCCGGTGCGGTCACGGCGCACGCCTTCGCCCATGGCCGAGCCCTCGCGGCCCTGCCATACTACGTTGTCGCGCGAGTTGTCGTAGACGGGGATGTCGTTGTACATGGCGTCGTTGGTAACGTTCTGCGCGCCTCCCACGCCGGCAAAGACTCTCGAGTTGAGCACCTGCAGGAGTGGCGCGGCGGCTGGTGGTGGGGGAACCTGTCCGCTGAGGATCTCGCGGGCAGTCCATCGGCGGCCGTACAGCTTCTCGTTGGCATCTCTCCGCTCAATGATGCCGCTTCCCTCCAGACTGACACCGGCGAACAGTCCCTTTGTCTTGCTGTAGCTGAAAATACCAGCCACGCCCTTCAGACTCGCCGCGCCGGCAGCCTCGGCATTGCGACCGACGGGCCCCGCCGCGATGGAGACATTGCCGCCCAATGTCAGCGAGCCGGCCTGCGCAAATGTACGGACAGCGGATGCGTCGTTGAGGATGAAGACGAAGTCGGTGAGCTCAAAGCCAATCTGTCCGCCGAAGCCGCCGCCGATGGTTCCGATGGCCGTGGGTGCCGACCACGATCCGTCTGCGAGGCGGGCGACGACGACGCCCGATCCGAATCGCGCTGTGCCGAGGAAGCCGGCCTTGAAGACTGTGAGAATCGCGAGGCCCTGGGGTGTGTCAGCATCTCATCATGTGTTGTTGTCTGCTGTGGTGTTTGCCTGGGCAGCTTCGTGACACCGGATGCGCATCGAGTGCTTACCTTTGCATTGGCAAGGACATTGGGCGGGATAATCTTATCGGGGCCAAAGGCCTGTCTGGGGTCGACAAAGGATGCTAGAATCTTTCCTGTCTTGCGACATTCGCCTGAGAGCACAGCTGTTAGCGACGTCACCGGACCGCGAGCCGCGCATAAACAAAGCGGGCGGCATGTGACATGGCTTACTGCTCATGGACGAGGGCAGCGGGTTGTTGAGACTGAAACCCATCTTGGCGCGCGTGTGGGGGGAGAGTATGAGGTAGAGGGCGTTGCGGAGAAAGAGCGCGGCTGCGTTGCTTATGCCTGCGCTGCCGATGGCGATGGGCAGGAAGCATGGCGGGCGGCCGAGGCGGGGATTATGTCATTGCTTGTGGCTGTGCCTGGCACCCGACGCGTCCGCCCTTGGCGACACCTTGATCAAGAACACGACACGACACGACATTCACAACATCGCCACATGTCACGGGATGCATTCACTGACTGCACGGCCTTCCAGCCATCGCTGTCGCTGTCGCAAGAGCCATTGATCTACTACCACGCGTCCCGCTCACGCCAAGCCAACTGCGGAAGACTTGATCATCCTTCACTCACTAACCGCCACTTACCAAGTCACATCCAGTGCACAGCAAGTGAATGATTCGCGTCCACGTATACAGTGTGGAACGTTCAACATACTGCGCCACATCATCTTTGCTGTCGCATTTCTTACCCTCATCCAACCTGTCCGTCACACCAAACGTCGTTGACCCCGCATCGTCACTGTCACCCGTGCGAAGAAGGAGCGATGGGTGGACTCTTTGCGGCTCGCGTCAGGTATCGCTTTTACTCAGCCCTACACTCTTCTCGCGCCTACGCTTTTACTGCCGAGACTTCAACTTGGGCGCATTGAATCTGGTCACGTGCTCTGCCATGTCGTTGTCCACGCGGTATCTGCCGCAGGTAACTAAGACGTCCTTGAGCCTATACAATACCGCGACTTCTACTGGCTGAACTCGCCTTTCGAACCACATTGAACAAGACGTATGTTTGACATGCATCGCCTTTGAATCTCGCTACTGGCAAGACGAGATGCTGCAGATGAAGCGAGAAACTTTGAGTCACCTTCAAGTCAAGCGAGGCTGTCTTGGAATCTTCCGCCCATGCAAAACGCATGGCAGACTCATAGACGCAGAAACTGCGCATGCGACCCACAAACAATACGGTACTCACAGAATCTACAGCATCTTGATTACTACTCTTCCCGGGCACTAAACCCGATTTTGCTAACTCCCTCACCACGCGCTACCGCGAAGGATCAGTTGGTACAGTTATAGTAGCGCATTACAAATTTCTGACTCGAAGCGAAAAGTCAGCACTGCGTACTCACGCCCTGGCGTTCATCTTTACGCCCTACATGTTGACCAGATGACGTAGATGAGTACCGCGGTCCTCTCGCTTTGACATCGACATAAAGGAACGCGCCTGGCGCTACCCGTGCAACACGACAAGGCCGATCCAAAATGTCAACAACCCAAACCATGTTCGCCCTGCGTGACCTCTCCTCACCAGCAGACTCCCAAGTCCATCTCAACCCCAGCAAACCCTCCTTTCCACCCTCGCAAGAACCTGACTCATCCGGCCTTGGAGACTCCGAGCAGCCACCCGCCGATGCAGCAGAAGCCATCCCAGACGGCGGCTACGGCTGGACCGTCGTCGCATCCTGCTCCTTCCTCCTCTTCTGGATCAACGGATACACAACTGCATGGGGCGTCCTCCAAACCGCCATTTTGAAATCGCCTGCGCTAAACACCAATCTGCGCACCATCACTTTCGTCGGCAGTTTGTACATGGCTGTCATGGTCGCTTTTGGCATCGGCGGGATAAGAGTTATGAGGTCTTTCGGTGTGCGATACACTGGCCTTGCTGCGACGATTCTTTTCGGAATGAGTCTGGTTGCTACGAGTTTTACCTTGGATCATCTCGGCGGGTTGTTTTGTATTGCGGGCTTGTCCATGGGCGTTGGCACGTCGCTGTTGTATGCGGCGACTAACAGCCTGCCGTTGCAGTGGTTCAGCTCTAAGCTGGGTATTGCCAATGGCGTCGTCAAGGCTGGTGGCGGTGTTGGCGCGACTGTGCTTCCCCTTGCTTCGCAGGCACTTATCGACAAGTTTGGACTGCAGTGGACGTTTCGCATCTTGGGCATCCTTATCATGGCGACTGGGATTCCGTGTACACTGGCGTTGAAGGAACGCGCCACGACTGGCACGCTTTCGCGGTTCGATTGGTCGCTGTTGAAGAACGTCCCTTTCCTCACGCTGACCATGGCCGGCGCAGTCGGCGTCTTCGCACTCTTCGTACCGCCTTTCTTCTTACCGCTGTTCGCGAGCTCGATCGGTCTGTCAGCTGGAACTGGTGCAGGACTGGTTGGTGGATTCGGTGCGGCAACAGCAGTCGGTCGTATCTTGGGCGGATGGACATGCGATAAGATCGGGGCCTTCAACACGTTGATGATCACCTGCCTGGTCAACTCAGTCAGCATGCTAGCCATCTGGCCAGTCAGCACGTCTTTGGCTCCTCTGTCCGTCTTCGCTATCGTAAACGGTTGTGCGAATGGCAGCTTCTTTGTCAGTCTGCCGGTTGCTGTCACAGTCGTCGCCCCACATTCTGCAGCCGCGTCCATCGCTCTGATGGTCTTCTTCTGGACTCCGGGTTATCTTCTCGGCGCTCCCCTTGCGGGCCTGTTGATTGAAGCGACTGGTGCGGCGGACTCTACGTCGATTGGACCGTACAGGGCTGCTATCTTTTACGCTGCGGGCACGGGTGCTCTCGCCACTTTGCTTGTCCTCGTCGCACGCCTACGTTTGGACACCAAGGTTCTGAAGCGATTGTGATGAGCCCTTCTACTTAGTGGGGCAACGTTGACGAATTTCATCATATCGCCATGATCGGATCAGTCCCTCTTGCACGAGCGCAAGGCGACGACGTCGCAGACCATCTATGTACCTGTGTCGATACCGTACAACAACTCCAACAAATAACTTTTCACTTCTTCCTTCGCCCAACTCATTTTAATAGCGTTCTCGGCCAACTTTTGAATCTCCATATTGGTAAACCCGCAATACTTCTTCGCCACGAGCAAATTCTCCCACACCCACGTATCCTCCATAAACGCCGGATCGTCACTCGCAATACTGATCATAATCCCGGCGTCGAAGAGAGCGCGAATGCGGTCAAACACCTCGTCAATCGGTTGATGCCGAATATAACTCCAAGGACAAATCGTCATCCCAAGCCCCTTCTCTTTGATCAGCGCCATAAGCTCCTTATCACCAGCAGCGTTGAGTCCATGGTCGATTCGATCAGCACCCGTGCCCGCGATACTACATGCCACCTGCCGGATGTGTTCGAGCGGATACGGCGTCCCAACATCACAATGCGCCGTAATTCGAAACCCATCCTTCCTTGCCCTCATAAAGATCTCATCAAACAGCTCAGCCGGCCTACCAACCTCATTCGAATCAAGCCCAATACCAACGATCACATCGCGGTACGGAAGCGCAGCCTCGTAATGCCGCATCGCGGACTCTGGTGATTCGTCGCGCAGGAAACACATTATCCATTTGGACTTGACCTGCATTTTTCAATCATCAATCAGCAAAGACGTATCTCTTAAAAATTGAGGAGAGACGTCTTGGGGCGGGCTTACATTAAGAATCTGCTCCGCATCCCACATCGCCTCTCTAAACCCTTGCATCATCGTCTCCCAACTCGTCCCCACACGCGTATGCCCCTGCGGATCAAAGAAAATCTCTGCATACCGCACATTCATCTCCTCGGCACGCTCATAGTACGCCATAGCGAGATCGTAGTAATCCTGCTGCGTCTTCAGCACTTCAAAACCACCGTAATACGCCTCGAAGAACGAGAGCGTCTCTTCTGTGTTATCCATTCGATTTCCTTTACGTGGTTTCAACGTATCGTGCGAGTCTCGCAATTCATCAAGTGAAGTGAATGGTTGACCAGTTCGGGGATTGATGATAGTCTGTCCATTCCGTTGTGAGAACTTCCATTTCAGATCTGCACTTATGATGCCTTCGATGTGGATGTGCAGTTCGACTTTTGGGATCGCCTTGATGTAGGCGTCATTTGTGGATGCGATTGAGCGGCGCAGGTCTGCTCGTTCGGCTACGGGGAGAGCGTTTTCGACGTCTGTCATTGTGATCGAAAGGTAGTGCTACGTGAATCTGAGTTGTGAGCGCGGTCAAGAGTAGGGCAATAATGTATTGGTTTGGTGGTGCGACTAGTAGAAACAACAGAAAGTCCAATATATGCTTCCTACTTCGTGACTCACAACATCCTTCGGCGCATCATCAACCCGATCGAGCGGACTTTAGCCTAACATACAGGCCGGAGGACGGCGCATCCCGATCCATTGCTGGCTAGAATCTGTATATTCTATGTCTGATAAAAGAGTGCTGTGTAGTAACGTTCTTGTGGTGTAACGTCCGGAGGCTGCTCCGAGAAGAGTGCCAAGCCTATTAAGATACAACCTAACGCGGATCAACGTGAACAAGACAGTAGTCATCATAACATGTGCGAGAGAATTCAAAGAGATAGGGTTCATCTAGCATTATGATTGTGTAGCGTTATGACGTCATGGTAAATATATACAGGAGATTAGTCTATAATGTAGCGAAGATCCAACAGCGCACACACTCCGACAGCCTACAAAGCCCAAGCAACGGCACCGAAGACAATCGCCATAACACCGCCAGCAACGTTGTCAACGGCAGCACCACCAGTGAACTGGGGAGCGCCAGTCGAAGTCGCGTTTGCGGGTCCAGTGGGCATAGCACCAGTTCCAGTTGGCACCATAGTCATAGTACCGTTAACCAAATGCGGGGGCACAATACCAGATGGCATATGTTCCATCGTTCCAGACGGCATAGCGACCACCGAGCTAGGAGGCATGGGCGGCACCGCACCAGAAGGCATAGGCGCCATAGAACCAGAAGGCATAGGAGCCATTGAGCTAGCATACACTGTGCTAGCAGCAGGAACAGAGTTCATCGAAGTCGACGGCTTAACGGGGAACTCGCTGGATGGCTTGAATCCTCTGCAAAGGCCGCCGCTGCAGATGTTGTAGGCGCACTGCGCGTCGCTGTCGCACTCGGCGTTGAAGTTGCCGCATTGGGCGATCAGCATGGCGTTGCTGGCCCAGCATTGGACGCCGTTTGCGCATTGGCTGGGGGTGACGAACGGATTGCATTCGGCGCCGAGGGGGAGGGAGCCGGCGGGTGCGACGATTGTTGGTGAGGGGGCGGGCATGGGGCCTTGGTTGGTTGGTGTGCTGGCGCCGCTGGTGACCATTGATGAGGAGGAAGAGGTGGTTTGCGCTGAAGCGAAGGTTGCGGCCGCGGCAATGGTGAAGATGGTGTAACGCATGATTGTTGTTGTTGTGTGATGGTGCTTCGGATTGAAGAGTGTGTTGAGATGCTGTGATAACAAAGCGAGTGTTGTGTTGTTGTAGTAATGCAGTGGTGATGTGATGATGGGATGAGATTAATCCGAACGAGGGTGGGCAGGCTATATACCCATAAGCCTCGTGTTGTTGCGTGGTATAAGCTGTCGTACCTGAAAAGCTAACAACCAGCTAACACCTTGCGCTCGTAACCAGCCTCCAGATTCGCCACGAAGTGCCGGTCACACGGGACTTTCGCGTATGACGGTGTCTATAGCGCTGGAGCCACCTCCGCAAACGACACGCGTCCGTGCTCCAAAGCTTGAAATGGATATTTTTGGTCTTCTTAGTACTCTATAGCGTCGTCGGGTTGTTGCATCTCGGCCTCTCGGAGTGGCGCCGATGTGAGCCGCGTCGCCCTGACCGAACGTTGCCTCGCCAATCGCTCGTTTTTGAAGGTCTCGACTTCACGACTCTTGTCCAGTCCACGCAATGTAAAGCGCGTCCTTTGAGCGCTCTGGCATCGCGCAACGCTTAACATCTGTAGCGCAGCGATTGTGAAAGCAGAGGGTAAGATTTCGGGCTTGTCACCTGCACGGACCGCGAAAATGCGGAGTTCAATGCGTTCGACGATCATCCCAATTCTCTGGCCCACTTTCCCAGCCATCTTCCCTGAACACCAGACACTTTGCACTGCCATCGTCATCCGTCCATGCTCTGAACATGCCTCCGCAATTAAAATCTTGTACGACTGTAGCCTTGCTGCCAACAACTTCTATCCCAATGATACCGCCGGTGCCTTCATGTGTTGCGCCCCAACGATCCCCAGCAGATCGTTGAAGCTCACCATCAGGCCCGGCCATCCACGTTGTTGCGCTGGAAAGCGATGAGCCCGAGAACCTTGATCTGGCAGCTGTAGTGCGCGCCGCGCACGTGCGAAGGAACGAGTCGCCGTTGCCAGTCCCTGAGAGACCCACGGCGTGGCGCGTCGACACGGGCTTCTCGTATGGCTGTGCTGGCGATGATGTAGTTGCTCGTGTCGAGGGTGATCCAAGCGAAGGTAGACAGTCGCCCACTATCCCAAGTATATCGCCTCGTGACAGTTTGTCGATCGGCGAGGCGACGCAGGGAGTAGGCTGATACAGCATCTGCGGTCCAGCGGCCTTCTCATCGTGCCACACTTCAGCCCAGAACCCTGCACCGATGGTCGGCGTATCTCCAATGCGCCCAGGAACTTTGTTCGTTAACCCACCTGTCGATGTTGCCGTGCAGACGGTACCGAAGCTGTCAACAACGACCGCGCCACACGTTCCAAGCGGAATATAGTTATCCTTCTCCCAGTCGCTCATGGCATCGACGCTGACGCCCATCTGCGCCTTCTTCACGTCTTCCGCAAGGCCGCGTTGGTGTTCATCCCATCTCTTCTGGGTGAAGAAGTAGCTTGGGTCTACGATGTCAAGTCCCCAGGTCTTTGCGAGTCCCTCCACGAACTCTCCGCTATATTGGCAATGGTCCGCTGCACCACCGCCGTCTGCTTCTTCGCCTTTGATAAGCAATTCTCTTGCCAGCTTGATGGGGTTCTTGACGTGGCTGAGCAGCATGCATCCGACGCCTCGTTTCTTATAGCCGTTTGAAACCATGATGCTGCATTCGAGTTCGTTCTTGCCTTCGCGCGTGAAGACTGCGCCTTTGCCGGAGTTGTACAGCGGGTCATCTTCCAGAAGTGTAACAGCATAGGTTGCAACATCCAGCGCCGTTGATCCCGGCTTGCGAAGAAGCTCCTCTGCTTTCTCGAGGATGTTGAGGAGCGATGTGCGATACTCGTCGTAGCGTTCACGCGGAATCGAAGTGCGCGTTAGATTGCCCGCACCACCATGAATGATGATGCGGGGCTTCACATGAGCGCTCGCGCTCGCGGACGCAGCCCACTTCTCGGTCATAGTATTTAACTGGCTGTTGTTGAAGTTTCCTGGATTGTGCACTGCAGGTGTGATGTTAGCGAAAAGGCCTGCGCGTGAGAACGGGTGGGTGCCTGAGGCGTCATGTTTGACCGGTGAGATAGCGCTAACCGATGCTGGTTAGCGTGCGTTCGCTGTGCCACCTTCCAAGTCTTCTCGCGACGTGATCTCCGTCCCTTGCCTTGTCCCTCATCACGGGCGCACCAGTATATACCTCACTAATCTCAGCTTCGTCCTTGAACAACACCCTGTCGCATGCGACCGGCGTCGATACCCGGTTATGGCATTCATCGTTCGCTAACCAATGTACATCGGCTGAGACGTTGTTCAGCCTGGTGGCCGACATTGCATTCAACAACGACACACCGCAAACATGCGGCTGCTTAACACGTCCACATTAGAGGTGCAAGAATTTCTGGAAAGCCAGGTGCCGGAGTACGTGATCCTCTCCCACACCTGGAGGGAGGAGGAAGTTACTCTTCAGGACCTCTTGTCTGGCAAAGCACCGGCGAAGAAAGGCTATGCAAAGCTTACGGGCTGTTGCAGGAGAGCGAAAGACGATGGGTTCGCATACTGTTGGATTGACACTTGTTGTATCGACAAGACTTCAAGCGCTGAGTTATCTGAGGCTATCAACTCTATGTACCAATGGTACAAGAACGCGTGCATCTGTTACGCTTACCTTGAGGACGTTTACGATAACCCCGAACCAAAAGGATGGAAAGCTTTCCGCGATTCGAAATGGTTCACACGAGGATGGACGTTACAAGAGCTTATTGCGCCTCCAATCGTGGAGTTTTACGACGTTCTCTGGTCAGAGATCGGAACGCGCAGTAGCCTCCAACACGACCTAACCAGAATCACTGGTATTAGTCGGAATGTACTTACTGGAGGAAATCCCCTCAATTACGCCGTGGCCGTAAGATTGTCATGGGCGGCACGTCGCGAGACTAGTCGCTTGGAGGACAAGGCGTACTGTTTGTTTGGCATACTCGGTGTGAATATGCCCCTTCTCTACGGAGAAGGCAAACGTGCATTTCGACGCCTTCAAGAAGAGATCCTTCGCGTGGACGAAGACTACACTCTGTTTGCTTGGGACGCATTACTGCCGGAGGGTTCCGTCTCGGGGGGTTACGTTATGACCGAAAGCCTTCTAGCCAATTCGCCTTCGGATTTCAAGACCTTCATGCCGGTAATCGATTCGGTCTCTAGGGAGCTATCAGGCGAATCCGAGTTAATTCCTCGTCGCGAGAACTTGTCAAAGACCTGTTTCTCTGTACTTCCGCCCCCTGAAGATCACTCACCTCCGCAAATGACAAGCCGTGGTTGCCGACTCAGTCTACCTCTATTTCGTCACGAAGAAAGATCTTGGTATGCCTGCCTCGCATGCCTAGACCGTCCATCATTTGATACGCTTCTCTTGTGCATCATGTTACGTCAAGATAAGGGTAACGAGTCTCGTTTTGAAAGAGACTGGGACACCTCGGGAGAGCAGGGTACTCTAATATGCCTTCGTCTGGATACTTTGAAAAACTTTCGCTACGCTTCTATCTATGTAACCACGTCGATGGACGACCGTTGGCATACGTCTGCGTCCAGTATTCAAGATCAAGGTCGTTCGCTGATGCAAATCGTCCTAGACCCTGAACTGCACTCCGAGATTTCGCATGTATCTTCCGACCGCCACAATGCGGGAATCTTAGAGGAAACGCTCAGCACGGAGGTGATCTTTCTTCCTCTAGAAATGTGGGATTATTATAGTGGCGAGCAGAAGGACACTTTCCGTTTCCGATTTGTTTTTACCGGCGGTCTAGAACTAATAGTAGTCGTCTCCGTCTACGTAAACCGCAACCCTTGGTTTACCGCTGAGATTGGGCCTAGCATCAAAAGTCCGAATGTGCCGCCCTGGCCACTATTCCCTCCACCACCACTGCCGAACGCGCAGCCAAAACCAGATCGCTTCCCCGATCGTAAAACTCTTTGTATTCGGAATCAAACGGAGGGCGAGGGTCCTGAATGGGCCATCCGCGTATCCATACGGCGCGCAGGTTTAGCACATTCTTTCCCGAATACGAAGAAGTACGTGCTTACACTCACCAAAGTGTAACTTTGCGCATAAATTAGCTCTACAATCACTCGAAATAATCATAAAGAATTCAGCTCAGCAACGTTATGTCAGCGTATTCCCACCCGCACCCCCAATCCCCCCATCAACCCCCGTCCTCTCAACCTCAACCCCCTCCTTCCTCTCCCTAACCTCCTCCACCACCCCCGCGGGCCCTTCATACCCAATAGCCTTCAACCACTCCGGATCAATATTCTCCACCGCCAAATACGGACTAACATCCGCCTCAGGAAACAACTTATTCCTCATCGCATACCCCATACCCAGACTTGCCCAAGGATTCTCATGCATATACTCAATCTCAAAGTCTTCATACCTTGGCGTCTCAATAACCTCGGCGTACTGGTTCGAAGAGCCTGGCCAAACGGCGTTGACCCGCCCGGTCTCGTTGTTCTTGTACCAGGATCTGCAGCTGCCTTTCCAGACGGTGTGTTTGATCCATTCCTGGGCGTGGGCGTTGAAGGCGTCGGTGATGGATTGGCGGGGCACCCAGGATTTGATGTGGTCGCGTTGCATCTTTTTGATGATTTGGATGGTGTATTCTGCGACTGCCAACAAGGGGCCGGTGACGGACCCGTTTTCGACCGGCCAGGTTGGGCCGACGAACATGAGCCAGTTGGGCATGTCGGGGCAGGCGAGGCCGAGGTAGCCTTTGGGTTCGGACTTCCATTTTTCGTAGAGGTCGACGCCGTTGCGCCCGATTATGGGGAAGCGTGGGCGGTAGGTTACGTCGAAGCCGGTGGCGCAGACGATGGTGTCGACGGGGCGCTCGATGCCGTCGGCGCCGATGACGCCGGTTGAGGTGATTTCGTTTACGGCGGTGAAGTGCACGTCGACGTTTGGCTCTTGGATGGCTTTCATGTAAGGGTCGCCTGGGGTTATGCGACGGCCTGCAGAAGATCAGTGAGCGTTCCTGTGAAGGGTGGCATGGAACTTACAGCCAACCTCGAACTTCGGGGTGAATCCCTCCAAAAGTCGTTCGTCCTTCAGGAACTCTTTCATCCTCTCCCTGAACAGCTCTTGCGCACCCTTCTGCGCTTCACTTCCAGCGTAGAACGCGCCCCACAACCCGTTGACCTGGTTCTCGATATCTTTGGCATGCGCAACGAGCTTACGCGGGTCTTTCCGGAACTCATCGCGCTCCTCTTGCGAGTACTCCTTGTTCTGGCCATAGTTGTTCGCGATTTGGACGAACCACACTCCGGTTCGGACGAAGATATCCATGTGCTTTACATGTGGTTGCATGGTCGGTACCGTTTGGATAGATGAAGCACCAGAGCCAATGACCGCCACGCGATCGTCCTTCCACTGCTCACTTTGATAGTCCTTCGGCCATGTTGCGGTGTGGACGATGCGACCCTTGAAGCTGTTGATGCCTTTGATACCAGGCCACTTGTAGTTGTTCAAGATGCCGGAAGCGTAGAGAAGAAGATCGCATTCCTCTTCAAACTCTCGTTCTTCGCCGGAAGATGACGTCTGGCGAAGCGTGACTTTCCACTTGCCGATGTCGTCTTGCCACTCGGCTCGCACGGCTTCGGTGTTGAATGTCATGTACTTGCGCAGGTCGAATACATCGCAGACCTTTTCGAGGTACTTTTGGATGTCTGGTGCGTAGGAGAAGAAGCGCGGCCAGTCTGGGTTGAGAGCGAAGTTGAGGGTGTAGGCATGCGACGGGATGTCGCAGGCGCAACCTGCAGGGGTCAGCTCACTCACGCGATGATTCACAAGTGCCTGTACCTGGATACCTGTTTTCGAGCCATGTTCCTCCTAGAGTAGCATTCTTCTCATAGATGACATGCTCGACGTTCTGCGTGTGTTTCTGTATATGGTACGCCATTTGGATGCCAGACAAGCCGGCTCCAATAGTCAGCACCTTGAGCTTTCGCGATGAAGGGTCCTGGAATATGATCAGTTCCTTGTTAGGAGCTAGGGGTATCGGGACATACATTATAGACGATGTCGGGGACGCTGTAGCCGCCAGAGCCAGGCGTTGAGTAATCCCATTGCTTGCCGCTGCCTATCGTGTTCAGATCTGGCGCCATCTTTGGAGCTATGATACGACTAAAGACTGGGAAAGTGGGTGTGAATCTACTAGACCCTGATGGAAGAGCAAAACGCAACGGAAGGCATCACAACTTTATAGATCGACAACGGGTACATGTCATCTCACACCACAGCGGGCATCGGGCGTCGGGCGTATTAGTCGCCAATGCTGACAGCTGTGCGTGACCCAAAGCTGCTCCGTGGAGGACGATTTAGTAGGACAGCATACACCGGGGCGAAGGTTCACAGCCGCAACGTTGACCTGTGATTGATGGTCCAGTGAATACTGTGCGGGGTTGTTGTGCATGCGGGGTACTACATTTCCGAGGTCGTCAACTAATGGACGGATCAAATGACACTCCAGATAAGGAGTCCATAAGGTAATGTTTCTGTTCTTCTCTGCTTGATCAGCGCGTACATTTGTTGTACAATTGTACGTGATGACTGAGGTGTCGGCCGAGCTAGGCCTTGACCTGTAAGTAAGCAAAAGTTGCGATGCGTACAACTGAGATGCAAGTGCGGGCTGGTACCACGGTGAGCATTATGTTCATTTCGTACGAGGGAAACCAAGTAGGTGCGCTGCCGTTTACATCAGCATAAAGACCGGAAATGTTGGAATCCCAAGACGACGCTACAAACTGGGTGTGAGGTTGCGAGTGCCTGGCTGCCTAGGATGTACAGCGACAACGCCAAACCCGGATGCAGGTTAGCGTTAGGTTCTTCGCCCCGCCTCTGCACCCCACCCGTCTCGAGTTGTGTCCACGGGTATCCCTCTCTGTCCCGCTAGTCTTTCCAGGGTTTCTAGTAGAGTAATGCGGACACTGCCTAGGTGTAGAGAGGAAGAAGTCCACCATCACCCAAAAACGTAACAAGCAGTTTCTGCATAAACTCTCTTCTTCTGTTCGTAAGAATCACTCCTGTTAATATCATAACCACTCTATATCGACAAAATCTTGTGTTTACCCATCTCCTCATCAAGCAATCCCTTAATCTTGTCGTGATACTTGTCGATGCCACTCGGTCTCGACATCGCTAACCAGAGATCCTCGGGGACATTAACACCTTTGTCAAGCTCACACGTCAGATTCCGTGTAAACAGGGTTAGGCCGACCCCGGCTTTCGTGAAGGTATACGTGATCCAACAGTACCCCGGAACACCGCCGCTTCCATCAACTCCGGCTGCGATGTTGTTGATTTGACGGAAGGCGAACTTGTGACCGCGGTCGGCGATGTCAAGGACCTGAGATGTCGATGTACGAAGTCAGCTTATGTCTCACAAGCAGTTCTGATGGATTGTTGATTGTCTAAATACACGATCTGTAGAGCTCTGGAAGAATTTCGGCAGTTCGTATATCGGAAGACTTACCCATTTTGGGTGGTAGGTATTGTTTGGCAAAGCGACTTCTTCGATCCAGACGTCGCCGACTTTGAGGGGGAGGATCAACTTCTGCCCTTCTGGCAAGCCAGCGCTGCCACCGTATGTGCGGCCCCAGTTTTCAGGATTAGAGACGAAGTCGTAGATGATTTCGGGTGGGTAGTTGAAGATGGTTTCGGAGGTTACGCTCATAACGCCCATGTTGTAGAGAGTCTCGGGAGTGTTGTGATGGAAGGCAATGTGTCTGTTTTGGTATTGAAGTAATTAGCTGTAGTTAGCAGTTGAGTGTAGAAGAAGTGGAAGAGCAACAAATTGAAACAAGCTTGCGAAGTTAGGGATCTCAGGTATGGTGCTGTGAAGCACTTCTCCGGACCATTATGATTGGAACGAATGGGTACCGGCTGTTCGACGCACGCCGATCCGCTGACGTATGTCACGATGACTGATCCCCGCATCGAGCTCGAGCTACGGATAGACTTGCTTTTGCGCTTGCGCTGCTGTCTGGGATTGCGACCGAACGGGCGGGGCGAGCTCCGCACGCCGATCGTTTTGCGCGCTGGTCATCCATCATAAACAGCGTTTCCAATCCTGACCAAATTAGGGTACTTCGTAACCAGAATAGTTTGCATTGCGATGGTATCATGTCTATGCCTCCTTGATCAACTTGCGCGTCGCACTCTCCATCCAGAGCTTAGTGTACAGCCTATGCAGCCATTGAATATGCCCAGGTTGCGGTCCAGCGTCCTTGCCCTCTGGCGTCGTATCCACAAAGACCGACTTGAGGTGGAAAGTAGCCATCTGCGCCGCATCGTCTTTCGAGACCTCCATAGAGAAGAGTCCATCCGAGGGTCGGGGCTCGGAAACGTGTGGCGAGTCGCCGCATCGCACAATAACCTATGAAAAAACTTGGGTCAGCTAGCATTCTTTCCAATAGAAGGTGCAATCTCACCTTATCATCCTTATGCTCCACAACCTCAAAGTGATCCACAATCTTCGTCCCAACCGCATACTCGCTCTTCGCCAACTCCTTCACATCCCACAGATGCGTATCCCTGCCCTCCACATTCCGATACCACTTCTCCAACAACCTCCTCTGCACCCTAAACGCCACGCCGCTCCAAATGCCCCTGCAAAGGTCCGTCGTGAGTGCCGGTTGATCAACGGATATCCTGCCCCCATCGCCCTTGACCCAGTACTTCTCCGGCAGCTTCCCATACGGAATCTGCTTTATCGCATGGTCTATGCAGCCAGGCGGGTTGCCGTTGGGGTTGTGCGCGCGGAAGACGGAGGTGGTGAGGTCGGGGGAGGAGGCGTCGTAAGGCACGAATTTTGTGTTGCGCGTGTAGAAGGAGGAGACGCTGTAGGCGAGGAGGACGTTGGCGGAGAGGCCGCCGGTTATGCCGACGAGGACGCCGAGGAAGCGTTTGGGGCCTGAGATGCGTTTTATTGTTGGGGGTTTCGAGATTGTGTTCATCGTGACGGTAGATATTGCGCGATGATGCAGTGAGGGAATTGAGGTCGGCGCCCTGGGTGGAGGGGAAGGAGGAACGGCGTTCGCAGCGCAATTGTCGCGTGGGGTGGTCGGAATGTTTTGGTGTTGAGGAGCTTGGACCCTCGGTGGGTTTTGGATGCCGAGGGTGCGTCGGCGAATGCTCAAGCTCAGACACCGACAACTTCATCTGACCAGCTCATCACTGCAGTCGCCTCGAATTCATCTTCACAATTACATTACTGATACTAATAACAGGGTTATATGTCTACTCAGTGCAGGTGCGCAAGTGCGATACCAGAGTACGCGCTGTCCGTCTCATAGATCTTCTTCTTCCTCCCTCCGTCCATGTCGAACCTGTACACGGTGCCACCTAGGTCAGTCAAGTAAACATGACGGTTCACAGCATCTATCTTCAATCCAATTGGCTCGTGGAAATGTCTCGCTAGCGTTACAACGCCTTTCTCCTCCTTTGTCTCGGCACCTACATACGCCTTATTCAGCGTGTTGCCGAGTGGATACTCGCCGCGGTCGGTCCAGTACAGCGTTTGACTATCAGCCTCGAACTCCAGATCAATAGGCTCGGGCAGGTGGTCGAAGAGCAGTTCGATGTCAGAGCGGGAGGATGCAGTCTCGCCGGCGGGCATCTGTATATTCGCGCGGAAGATGCGGCCCTTGCCGCCCTTGGACGGGCCCTTCTGCGACCAGTAGAACTTCCCGCCCTGAGGGTCGACTGCGATACCAACACACCAGTTTGTCTGGTCTTCTCCATCCGCTGAGTTGGAGTCGCCCGTTTGCACGATGATCTCGTGGTTGCTGCCGTCAAAGTCGCATCGGTGGACGCGCAAGCCTTCCCGATCGCAAATGTACAACTTCTTGTTCTCGTGGTCGATCTTGAGCTGCTTGGGTGTGTGGATCTGGCCTTCCGGAATGATGGCTTGAACGTCGGTACCGTCGAGGTTCGCGGACATGACACTGCCGTTGTTCTTCGCGGGAGACGCGCCCATGTTCGTCCAGAAGATGCGACCAGCTGAGATGGACACGTCGATACCGTCTGGCATGGCTTGGCCGCCGACGATCTCGCGCACGTTACTTCCATCCGCCGAAGCCGTCATGATCTTGCCAGACGTGGCCATCTTCTGCAAGTCGGTAACATTGCCCCCAATGCCAATGTCGAGGAAGTACAGTCTGGGCGCCGCGAGGTTGTCGTGATGGCCGCTCTCGTCTTTGGAGCTCCGCGTCGTCTCCCCAGCGGGATACAGACCGCCTTTGCCAGACTTCGCGCCGAGCTTTCCCTTCTCAACAAAGTTCCTCTGAACCCAGTCTCGCGCTGTGGGGTCGCCGCCGCGCTCTTCAACATAGTTGTTCTCGATGAACGCAACGGTGTCCAATCCTACCGCATCCATCATTCCACAAGGTCCGACTGGATTGTCCTTGAACATCGTCAAGAAAAGCCTGTCGATCTCCTCCGGCTCCGAAACACCCTCCGCCATGATGAGCAGACTCTCCCTCTTAATAGCAGCCCATAACCGGTTGAAGATGAAACCGGTCGACTCCTTACGCGCGATAGCCGGAGTCATACCCGCGTCATGAAGTTTGCTTTGCAGAAACGGCAGAATGTCTGCATGCGTCTCACCGCACGTCATAAGCTCGACAACGTTGTTACCCGGAGGCATGTAGTAATGCATATTGCAAACGCGATGCCGACTACCCGCGTCCACCTTATCGAGCATGAACCGCGACTTGTACGACGAAGAGTTGGAAGCTAGGATACAATCCTTCGGTGCTTGTTGTTGAAGCTGGCCCATGATGTCGATCTTCAACGGAAGCTTCTCTGGCAATGCTTCAACCACCAACCACGCGTTCTTGACTGCCTCTGCAATGTCTTTGACAGTCTTGAATTGCGTTGGTTTCCGTGCGTTACCGGTAAGTTTCGAGAATTCGTCCATGTGGTGTTCGATGTAGTGTGTCGCGGCGTTCCTCTGCTCGTCACTGAGATCGCACAACACGACCTCATAGCCAGCAGCGACCCATGAAGCAGCGATTCGTCGACCCAAGACTCCTCCGCCCAGAACGGCGACTGGTCTCGATGATGTGTCTGGTGCCGTCCATTGCGGTTGTGTGCTGCTGGATGCAGCTCGTGTTTGCGTATTCGCCATGATTGAGTATGATAACGGCGTTGAGCGAGTGCGGAAAGATGTATTGACAGTTCTCAATTCCGGTTCCAGTGTAATTATACGCGTGCTCAAGCATCGCGTCGTCGCATAGCTCGCAGACGGCTCGGCCGAGACCCGCCGAACGCCTCTTGATAGTCGTCTTGCGCAAAGAGACATTTCCGTTGTTTGTTCGTCTGAGTCAAGACAACAGTCGTCGTCGTCTCTTGGTTATTGCTGATTCCGTAGCTTTCTCACACGCATCTAGATGCATGATGTATATTGACGGTACACGCTAACGCGCACTAGACTCATGTAGAAGTTGCGTCACTCGCCCAACGACCTGGTACACATCCGTGCAGTGCCGATCGGGTATCGACGTCATTCGTACGGTGCTTTTGTATCGTGCGAGACGCAGCATTTGCGCCAATGCATGCGAGACGCGCGGTGCTTCGTCGGCCGAACTGCATCTTGAATGGCGTTTAGGCGTTCTTCACATGGGCGCTTTTCAAGATACCTCGGATACATGAGTAGAGTATGGAAGTGAATGCATTGGTTGAGAGATGTAAAGTTTATCTTGGTAGTGACTACAACGGCATAAGTTTACGAAATATGTATCTAAAACAAGTCTTGATCAATTATCTGTCCAATAGCGCCTCACTCCCATCACCGCCATCGCCATCGTGAGCCTCCGCAATCCGATTGGGACAATCACTGGAAAGTGAAGATTTCGTCTTGGGGCTTCGAGATTTTGCCTGGATATGAGTTAGCATGGATGTTGCGTCGGAGGTTGTCAAATGGTGTCAACATACCAGGTGCCTTGAAGCCGCGTTCTTGCAAGTAGCCAACCATAGAGTCCATCATCGGGTCCGGCCCGCAAACGAGAATCTTGGTGTCCATACCAGCCGGTGCAGGCAAGCGTTGCTCAATCATCTCCTTGCTGATACGGCCCTTGTCGCCCTTCCAGCTCTCCGAAGGGCTGCTCAAAACGTAGTGCACATTGAACTGCTCGTACTGCGCCGCAAACTTGTCGAGTTCCTCTTTGAGCAAGATGTCTTCTTCAGTCTTGTTGGCATACAGCAGCGTCGTCTTGGTATCGTCGCGCGGGTCCTCGCAGATACGGCGGATGATCTGGAACATGGGTGTGATGCCCGTGCCGCCGGCGATCATACCGAGTTCCTTGACGAGGTTCTTGTGGTACTTCATCTCGCCCTTTGGTCCGCGGATCTCGACGGTGTCGCCGACGTTCAGCTTGCTCAACCAGGGTGTCAGTTTGCCGCCTTCGTAGATCTTGACAGTCAGTTCCAGACGTCCGCGGTCCTTGTTGCTAGACGTAGGCGTGTAGGAGCGTGCTAGTTGCTTCCCGTCGACTTCGTGTCTGATGGCGATGTGTTGGCCCGTTGGCAGCCCCAACACGGAGTTCTCGTTCGGCAGCCCGAAGACGAAGCGGATGGTGTCGTGGGAGATGTTGAATTTGTCTATCAAGGGGAAGGGCTGGTAGACGCGGGCGTTGAGCACACCGAGGTTGATGTCCTTTTTCTTCGTTGGCTTCGACGACATGGATTTGGCTTTGATGTGCGCGGGGTAGGATTGGAAGTCTTTGTGCGCGACGTCGAAGCTCTTGGTTGCCCATAAGCTGGCATAGCCGGCTAGAGCCATACTCGCGATGGAGGACACGGCGAAGCCCTTCCAGAAACCGGCGCTTTGTAGTCGGTGCAGCAGCGGCGAGAAGCGTCGTCCTGCGACTATGGATAGCACGACAGATGTCAGACCGAAGCCAATAGCACCTAGATGCAACCGCCACGATTTCGGCGGAGGCAAGTTGTTAACAACATGCACTCTGCTCGGTGTGATTGTAGGCATCTTTGCGGCTTCATGGTCGGTCCAGTCTTCGTCTGCGATGCGCCCAATGCGGAAGTTCTCGAGGATCTCGCGTGCGTCTGTGGAATGGCCGATGTCTTCGTAGGCGGTCGTCGCATCTGTGCCGGCGTTCTCGAGTAGGAACTCTTTACCGCCTGGGTGGTCTTCTTGGTAGTCGGTTACGTTGTAGACGTGGTTCCAGAGGGTGACCCATAGATCTGTCTTGCTGGTATGCTGAGCTACCTCCTGGAGAGTGTATACACCGTCGGCCATGGTGTCTTCTTGTTTACGCGCCCGTCTCTTGATGATCCGGTTGCAATGACTGAGAGAATCGAAAGAGAACCTTGGGATGAATGCGTTCCGTCCGTCACTAAAGGGGCGCCAGGGAGAAGAATGGCAACGATGAAGGCCTGTGGCCAAGACCCTTCATCGTCGCAATAGCCTCATGCAACGGGCATACGCGATCCACTACGCATGCGCCGCGACCGAGATCTCGGACATTCGCAACATCAGGATCTGTTGTTGCGCCATGACAAATGACAGCGCTATTCGCAGCGGCTACCACGAGGTGTCCGGTGTTGGTGGAGCCAAGCCCCCCACTTACCTCGGCATCTCGATGCTTAAACCAATCAAGCCTCCGCTGACAATCGGAGGTGCCACCACGCGAGTGGCCTCGGTCCAAGCTCCTTACGCGCAACGCATACTTGCTAAATCTGTTACCTCGAACGAAATTTCGATCAACGGCTTCGGCCGGGCTGGGTTCGCACGACCTGCAGTGTTTTTTGCTTTATTTTGGCGCGCGTTGAAGGGTGCATTGGGCTCTTCGGCGCTTTTTCGTACGATGGAGCGCAAGCCGGAGGTTGGTCAGTGGCGATGCGTCATTTCTACGGACTAGACGATGCCTGCAGGTGGTGGGTTGCAAGATGGATACGTAGTTTGGTGTGCTCTCATTTAGTCGCGTTATAGTCCTGTCAAGATTGCGACGCTCAACCGTTATTCCAAACTTCATTGCATCGCACCATGACTATCAAGGGCTTTTACCTCGTCGGGCAGGACAAGAATGTCTTTCGTCAGGATATTCACATTGATCAGTATCATGACTTTGAGGCGCTGCAGGTTGCTGTAGCGGAGCAGTACAATATCATTCAGTCGACTGGTATGTGAGATGGTTGTGTTGGTGTAGGCATGGACTTACGATTTGCAGGTATCGGGCTGCAAGATGCCAAGGGACAGGACCTCCACGATTTGGACGATGTATTGGATTGCGACGAGGATATAGGCATTACTGTCGACGGACAGGCCATCCGCGACCCTTCAGGCCCAGAGGGTCTTCCTTTCGTGGGAAGCTACTACGAGGTCTTTCCCGATCATCTCGTGAGTTCAACTCGACAGGCGCGCGAACTACCACTAACCAGCTCAGGGAAACCATGCGCGTCTTTTCCAGAAGTACGGATCGTTGATCAAGTACGAGACGATGGGCAAGCAGAATTACCTGACCAATGACCCTGCTATCGCGACTGTGGCTTTCCAGGAGTCGGCGTTCTTCAGCAAACACATCACCCCTGAGCATCCTTTGGCGGGTATCAAGGACAACAGGGCGTTGTTCATTTGCGATACCGACACCGATGCGTGGAGACAAGCGCATAAGTTCATCCCGCCTTCCATGGCACCCAAGGCTATCAGACACTACACACCTCTCATGGAAGCCTCGGTAAAGGACTCATTCAAGGTCTTTGACCAGCTCGATGAGCAGGGCGAAGCCTGGAACGTCTACCAGTACATGTTGAAGCTCGCATCCCAGACCGTCTTCAAGTTTGCGCTCGGATACGACGCGCACCACTTCGACAACCCCGATGCGCCGCTGAGCGAGCTCGTCATCTTGATCGCCCAATCACTCTCCCTGAATAAGAAGGTCGCGTCAAGAGGTGCCTGGTACGCAAAGCTCAGCGCCATCCCCTTCACAGCAGCCTACGACCTCGACAAGATCCGCTACAGACTCTGGACCATCCTCAACCAAGCCATCGACCAAGCCCCCAAAGGCAGCAACGAAGACGACCTACCCCTCCAGTCCGCAGCCCTAGGAGCCAGCTGCGTAGTCGACTACCTCAAGCGCGCCACCGACGACAACGGCAACAAACTCCCCCGCGAACTCGTCATCCCAAACATGCTTCCCATCTCCGGCGCAGGTTTCACAACCACCTCCTCCCTCCTCTCCTGGCTCCTCTACTCCCTCTGCGTCTACGAAGGCAACCAAGAGCGCCTCCTCCAGGAACTCGTCGACGCGGGCGTGAACGAGAACACCAAGTGGACGCCTGAACTCTCCGACGGCCTCACTTTCCTCGACAAATTCGTCAAGGAGACCCAGCGCTTGCATAACCCTTCTTTCCAACCTGGACGCACCGCTAAGGTCGATTGTATCGTCCCCGGCGGCTACAAGCTGCCCGCCGGCTCCGTCGTCATCTGCGCCCTGCACGCCATCCACAATAACCCTGCGATCTGGTCGAACCCCGATCGTTTCGACCCCGACCGCTGGGGCACAGAGGAGGTTTCCAACCGCCCCAAGAACTCGTACATGCCATTTGCGACTGGCCCGCGTAGTTGTATTGGCTTCAACTTTGCGCTTGGGGAGGTCAAGGTCTTATTGCCGGAGCTGGTGTATAGGTACGAGTTTAGTAAGGAAGGTGAGGAGGCGGTGACGTATGACCCTGAGTTTCAGCTTATTAGGCCGATGAACTTCTATGTTAGGGCGAGGAGGAGGACGAGTTACCCGGAGCCGACGAAGGGGGCGAAGAAAATTGCTGTGGAGTATAAGGAGGGGGAGGAGAAGCCGCCGATTTAGTGATGAGGTCTGGTACACAGTACTTGCTATCTCTCGAATGCACGTTGGAGTACTAGAGTCGAGGGAATAATTTAATGTGTTTCTCTGTTCATCCCAGCATTTCCGTCCAATCAGGCTTAAACGTTAAGTCATTATCAAATCCAGATACAACACTATACATGTAGAGCGTAAGCCCTAAGTTAAAGATAAGAAACGTCCCTGTTGCAAACTCGTCTAGCGTGCCCTGTACGCCGCATATATATCGGATAGGATCGGCAAGGGAACTCGCAAATATGAGCTGATACAAGAAGTGCGATAGTATGAGAATATACGCAGGCGTGATCATCCAAGCAGGGCTCATGACTATCGCGAACGTACCCCAGCTAAAGTTAACCATCAAGGAGGAGAGCCGCCAGTAGACCCACGCGACACCAGCAAAGAAGCCTGGAAACACAACCATCCAAGTAGCATACGACTCTACACGAGACGGTCCTAGCATAAGTGCATTCGGAACGAGTAACAACAGCTTTGCACGAAATCTATCGAAAGGCTTGTTGCGGCTGATGTATAGCGACCTGCTCCTGACATAAGCTGTAAAAGCCTCAGAGAAGACGTAGTGTTCGAGCAGATCAACCGTGCGATTTGAGACCCACGATGTAACTGCAAAGCAGGACAAGATACTACAGGCAAATACCCCGTTACGTATCGAGCCTGCCGGTCCCGGAACGGTCAAAAGCACCATAACAAACGAAAAGAGAATGAGATAAAGATAACACGCGATGAAAGCGAGGTGCGTAAAATGCGTGGATGCCAGAATTCTTTTGCAACGAAGGACGCCTGGTGAGTGACAAAGATTGAAAAGACCAACGGGCCCAGCAACCGAGCGGAAAACCTCCGCGGTGACGAATGAGCTGAGTAAAAAGGCGACTACAATCTGTGTAACCGGTATTCCCTTCATAGCGAAGACCTTGACGGCCTGCGGTAATGCGCCGAAGATGAAGCTGACCATACTCAGTCTCCAGCTGCGATCGACGGCGCAGCCAGGGAGATCTTTCATGTACTTGACAGACTCTTTGGAAGGGCTGGGACGATCAAGCGATGGTCCGACTGTGGGTGAGGCTTCGCCGGTAGCGTTGTTTGGAGACTGTTCGTGATGCACAATTGAAGCATGTTCGACCGTTCCGCTGGGAGTTATAGTAGTCGGGTGTTGCATGTCTGCTAAACAGCTTTCTTCATTGTCGTGACTAGAAAGAGCAGCCAAGAATGTACCCTGAGCTTCACCATCGACAGGAGGAACATTGTCTTGTGGAGCTGCCATGCTGGAGGCGTCGACAGCAGTCGTACTGCTCTGATCCTTTGTCCGCGCAAAGTCCCGCCAAACCCAAACCACCCACGATACATCCCCTATATCTTCATCTTCCACAAAGCGATCATACCAGACATGCTTGACTGCAGTTCGAGGCGAGCAACCCACAGCCATCAGGACTACGAACTTCACCAACATGAGGAAAGTGTCGATCGCACAGATAAGCGGAGATGCGCGTAGAGCATAGCTGATACGGTATGGTGCATTGACGACTTTTCCCGTCTCTTGTAGGAGGACGGCTAGAGAGCAGGCCATGACGGACCAGTACGCGCTTTGCCATGACACGCCGTGTGTCAATGAAGCATCGGCTGTCAGTACGTCAGTTAGAATACTGATGAGGTTGGACTGAAACGCAACATACAGCAAGTCGTGTTCGTAGGGACGCTGGCATTGAACGTTGCATTGTGCGCGAGGTGTGAGTGCGACGCGTTGAACGGTGGCATGTTAGTTCGATGTCGGATGGAATCAAAGTCACAATCAAGAGCGCGGGAAGGCTACCTTATAGATATGGCATGATAGTTCAAGGCTGAGAAGCGATGGCTGAGTAAGTGGCTGGAAGGTAAAGATGGGATTGGTCGCGCCAACCAAGATGCGCATGCAGATTGGGGGCTGAGCTCGCTGACATGCGCCACCAAAACCGTAAAGCAGCCAACAAGACAACTCACTACTGCGCGATCAAGCCTAACCACGATGAACGGCAGCCCGGGGACAAGCACAGCAAACACAGTGAAGACAAACTAAGATCTTCGCGAACTGATCTGCCTTGAATCCCCTCAGCCCACTTATATCTAACTTCCGCAACATAGACGACCTTGACGAAGAGATACTTTCACGAATGAGAGAAATCGTAAGTATAATATACTTTCTAATAACATCAGGCCAACTGCATGACATAAATCTGCCTTGCACCTCCTCATCCCCTAACTCCTAAACAACATCAACCCCGCCTCCCCAGCATCCACACCCTCCTCCACCTCACTCTCCACCTCATCACCCTCACCAAGCCCCACCCTCTGCCCAAACAAACTCCCAAACAACTCATCCCTCTGCCTATCCCCCCACTGCCCCCTCTCCTCGGGCGCCATAAAATTCTGCAATTTCTCCTGCACCGTATACCTCAACCTCCTCCCCTTACTCGCCTTCGTATCAACAACCTTCTTCGTCTTGGCCTCGCGCGCAACCTGCCACGGCGCCTGCACAACGAACTCCGCGGTCCCGTTGCTGTTGAGATCGGCGGAGCGCTGTTCGAGGAGTTCCTTCAGCATGAGGCCGTAGAAGTCGGCGTCGTCGTAGATGGTGGGCGAGGGTTGGGGGGTTTTGGTCGAGGATTGGAGGGGCGCGCAGGAACGTGGGGTTTGGGTGCGGAGGACCAGGTGGGGGGATGTTAGCTGGGAATCGAGGACTTCGGTTAGGGTCTGTTGGGCGGATGCGTTGAGGCGCGCTTTGTTGTTTGTGACGGTTGTGGCTTTGGTTTTGTTGGACCAGCGCTCCAGGACGGCTTTGCGGTGGGGGAGAGTGGTTTTCTCGCTGGCTTGAATGGTGGTCCAGATTTCGGATGATGGGGTCGCGGAGTCGAAGGTTGGGCGCTTCCGCTTCGTACCTGTTCGCGATTCTTCGAGGGAGAGGCGCAGGTTCGTGAGGTTGTTGAGGAGGGTCAGGGCAGCTGCCTCCGCTGCCTCGATGGGCGCGTCTTTTGCGGTTTCCGTCTTGTAAGGCTCTGCAGCCATGGAGTTTGTGGAAATCAAGGCCTTTTGTAGTCGAATGCGCGAGTTGAGTAGCGTATCGAACGTCTTCCGTTGGGTCTTGACGGCCTCTCCCTTGGCGACATCGGACTGGGTGCCAGCAGCGATGCCCGACGTGAAGGACTTGTTGGCGGACATGAGGTCGCGGATCGTGGACGCGTCGGTTTTGGCTTCGGCGCCAGGCTCATCATCGTCTGAGCCTTCGGAGTCGTTGGCCTCGTCGTCGGTCCCGCTTTCGCCTGCGCTTCCCATGTCCTCATCCTCGTCGCTCATGTCTTCGTCAAAATCGCCGTTCATGTCTTCCTCGTCGCTCTCATCTTCGCCATCGAGCTCTACGCCATTGATGCCATCCTCTTCGTCTTCATCACTGTCTATATCGTCGAAGCCCTTCGCAAAAGGATCGTCGCTGTCGCTGTCCTCGAGTGCTTTGCGGTCCACCTTGCGCCCAGTATACTCCGGACCCAGAGGCACCTCAACCGGCTTCCTCAGCTTGCTCTTTCCGACCGACGTATAATGTTCGCGCCCAGCATTGCCATCTTCAAATTCGGAGACTTCGGCGTCGGAGCGCTCGTCTTCGCTGGAGCTCGGCGCAGGGTCGAGAAGCGACTCGGGATCGAAATCTGGTCGTCATGTGAGCAAGAGCCAGTCGCGCATATAGGAAAAGTTTATACCTCTGATCTTTGACTTGCCCATAGTGTACAAGCGGTTTGGTGTTGGTGCTGCTGGTGAAGCGCGTCGGAAGAGAAAGTTCACTCTGTGCCCCACAAAAAAGTTCAATGACATCGGCTAAATGAAACGCCGATGCGCGTCACCTCCGCCATCAACTCCGCAACCCCCGATTCTACCACGACGATGCTGAAGCCACGGTTGTTCTCGACGTTGCGATGTCTGCAGCATGAGAATCCTCTGGTATGTCATTCATTGAGGAAGCCAATTGCGCAATAGCTGATGGCGAGCGCAGGGTCTTCCGCGCTCAGGCGCGCCTCCGCAAATGCCGCGGATGCAGCGAGGCTTGCCACAGAAGCGGAATATCAAAGATGTGAAGAAAGTGATTGCTGTCTCATCCGCGAAAGGTGGAGTTGGAAAGAGTACTATCGCTGGTACATCTTACCGTCCATGACCAAACACCTTCCGCAATACTGAAGCAGCGTTGTAGTCGACCTCGCCTTAAGCTTCGCGCGTCGTGGATACAAAGCCGGCATCCTTGACACCGACATCTTCGGCCCATCAATACCAACCTTACTCAATCTATCTGGCGAACCCCGACTTTCAGCAAGTCAGTTCCCACACCAACCCAGCTTCCAATCAACCTCTAATCCCACAACCCAGACAACCAACTCCTCCCGCTCTCCAACTACGGCCTAAAGTCCATGTCCATGGGCTACCTCATCCCAGAGTCCTCACCAGTAGCATGGCGCGGTCTCATGGTCATGAAGGCCCTGCAGCAGCTCCTCCACGAAGTCGAATGGGGTGGTCTAGACGTCTTGGTCCTCGACATGCCACCCGGCACCGGCGACGTCCAACTCACCATCACCCAGCAGCTCATCCTAGACGGCGCACTCATTGTATCAACGCCCCAGGATCTGTCGCTCAAAGACGCGGTGAAGGGTGTCGAACTGTTCCGCAAAGTCGATGTAAAGCTACTGGGTCTGGTGTGCAACATGGCGGGTTTCAAATGCCCGGGTTGCGGAGACGTGCATGAAGTGTTTGGGAATATGGACAAGATTAGAGCTATGTGCGGGAAGTACGATTTGAACATGCTGGGCGAGATTCCGCTACATGCGAGTATCAGCGATGATGCTGATCGTGGGAAGCCGACTGTGGTAGCGGAACCGGAGGGAGAGCGTGCTATGGCGTTTGGAAAGATTGCACAGGAAGTGGAGGGTCTGATTGGACTGGAGAGGTAGTCGTCCACAGACCCCAAAGGCACTGTCGCCCAAAGATATCGCTACTTCACACCCCAATCTTCTGCAGTTCCCTGAAATACCCATCCAGCTCCTCGCTCCCCCATGTAAACCGCACTCTCACACCCTTACTCATCAGTCTCGCCCTCACGCCCCTCACCGCGCTCAATATCTCCTCGACCCTTTCCAACTCGGACGCCTCGATCATAACATGCAGCCTAAACCCGCGGAGCTTCTTCATCTTAAGCACAAGCTCAAGATGCTCGCTGAACACGTCCGCGGGCCTCACTGGCCTTATACATAGAGTCCTCCCCGTACATTCACGCTTCTGAGGCTCGTAGTCTTTCATGTCACCCCGCAAGACGACGTTCAACCGCGACAAGTATTCCGCGGGCACGATGCTGGGGAAGACCTGGTCGCCGAGCGGGATGTCGCGGAAGAAAGTGTCCAACGCTACGGAGTCGTGGATGAGGAAGGTGTTGACGGCGAACCAGGTCGTTACGACGTAGTGTGTCATGTAGCCCATGTACTTCCAGTCGAGATAGTGTTTGCGGCCATCGGTCACCATGTTTGCCAGCGCGTCCCGGACGCTGATCCTGTTAGGACACGTCTGATCAGACGCAACTGCCGGTGCAGCCAGTACGACTGGTGTGCCTTCGTCCGTCAAGTATCCAGCGATCTTGCTTCTGATATCTTCCGGTAGGTCATGGATAATCTCCATGGTGAGTAGCCGGCAAGACAATGCGCCATAATCGTAGACTGCTCGATCAAGGTCCCTATACCATACATTAATGTCATCGTCAACCAGGTTCAAGAAGGACTCATTCTTACTCAGTGGCCGAGTTATACGCCCGCGTCTGCGCGGAGCTAAAGCACAGGTACTTGTGAACGGGCTTGTAGCATTCATCCCAGCTAGCGCCTTCTCCAGCTTTATCAACGGACTTTTGGATCTTCTTGCGAACTCTTCTTATGCAGTCCGCTATATATCGCCGCGTTTGGATGGCTCTGGTAGCGTGTTAATGCGGGCGCGCGATTAGTCTACCCTGTTACCCAGGTACTCACCGAAGTAGCTCCCGTCGCGTAGTGTCCACCACAGTAGGCGTAGGAAAATCGGCACTACGGCCTGTCAATGCTGTGAAGTAACTTTGGATGTCGATGCGTCGCGTTGTTAGAGGGAGAGGTCGGAGCGGCTGTCCTGGTCCTACTGGTGCGTCCATGGTGTTGCTGGGTGGTCGACATGGAGGGAAGGTGTACCGCGGTGACGTCCTTGCGGGGCGTAGCGCGCTAAGGGAGGCACGGGCGTGTCACGTCCAGGCATCTGCATCCTTCGCCATAGGCATCGCATATCCATCTCCATCGGCTATGGAGTGTGATGCTCGTGTCTTATCAAGAAGGTTGACCACTGATTCGCGCGTACACAGACCAAAGAAACCTTCCTGCAAACAGTGTTCCTCGTCCACCAACATCGCAATTCGTGTATCGTATCCTGTCCAGAATAAGGCCATAGCCACAGATGTGCAATCACCAGACTACACCCTCGAAGATGCGGCCATTGAGAACGGGTGCCTGGCTGTCGCTCCAGGTAGTCATATAACACATCCTCTCACGCAAAGATGTCGCGTGGGTAAGAACGGCTTACCCGAGTTCGCTGACCTGGCAAAGCCAGTGTATGCTAGCGTTGAGGGGTTGTCGGCCAACACCGCGGCTCCGGAGAAGGATGATGAAGGAAATCTGGTATACAAACAACTCGAAGTGAAAGCGGGGACACTGATTCTGATGCACGGTAATCTCATGCATACTAGTGAAGCTAATGAGAGCGGAAAGAGCCGCGTCGCATTCAATTTTGGCGTGGTTGAGGGAACGCATGAGTGGTTAGCAGATAACTGTTTGCAGCCTTACGAGGGTGAGACGGAGTTTGAGCAGCTTTGTGCCTGTTAGTAAAGAGGTGCGCGATTTTCCAGCAGCGCACGAGTGTAAGGGTGGTAGTGACAATATTGCGGTGCATCGGGGAGTGGTGTAGAAAAGCGACGCAGGTGTTGGGGTTGGTGGCCCGCGGGCTGTTAGGCGATGACGCAATCATGCATGATGGGACCATGCTCAAGACATGTATAGCTCTAGGGTACGGGGTAGCTCTTGCCTGCCAAACACGAAAGCGCAACGTGTACACGAGACATGAGGTAAAACATGATCTGACACGCTGCATATCGTGAGGCGGTGATTATTGGGAGTTATGGAAAGAGTATGCCTTGCTTACTGTTCTTTGCTGCATGTAGATTGGCTATGCCTGATGCCTAGTCGCGCCTGCCGTGTTCTGAACAGCAGGCGCATAGACCCCACCACGTCTCACAGATTCACCCGCATCGCAACCACGAGATGAACCCGACGCTACCTCACGCGCCCTCGTGGTCAGAGCAGACTGACACCGACACTTGCAGCTGGAGTCTAGGCGGCAATCATGAGGGGACTGCCCACCTGTCGAGCATGCGCGAGGCTGCACGCGATGGCTGCGTTCGATGCAAGCTACTTCTTCGAGGAATCGAGAAGTACACGTTTCCTCCTGACCGTCGTCATCGAAGTACCGAAGCCACTCTGAGCGAGTACGAGCCCCATCGGAGTCTCGTGGTTGACGTCCGCAACGATCCCTACACACCTCTACGTGTGACCATATACTTTCGCAACGAACCTAAATCAGGAATTCTGCCAATGGATTTGTATTTCTACAATCATCCGGGTTCGTTTGATATATCACAGGAGATACGGCACCTGTTTCATTCACTTACCATTCTCAGATGAGCTCCCTTACTTTTCGGACATTAAGCCAGCAGGTCACATTCCGGCTGACCCTGCCTCTCAGGCATGCTTTGACACAATCAGAGAGTGGATTAGGAAGTGTAACGCTCTGCATCCACAATGCTCTCCTAGGACAGATATGTCAACGACGCCAACGAGGCTCATCTCGGTCGGTTCATCCTCAGATGACATCAAGCTGTGCAGCTCGAGTGGGATGCCAGCTGACGCCCGCTACATTGCCTTGAGCCACGCATGGGGGGTAAAAGAACAACGTGTGAAAGCCATGCCTCTGCTTTTGACAAAGAATTTGTCTGCTCGGCTGCTCGGCATATCTTGGAATGAGCTCACGCGAACGTTCCAGGATGCTATTACGATTACCAGGAACATCGGCATCCCATATGTCTGGATCGACTCACTATGCATTCTCCAGGATGACCATGAGGATTGGGCTAAAGAGGCTTCCCGAATGGCAGCGGTGTACCAGTACGCATACTTGGTCATCGCTGCGACAAGCTCCAAGAACGGCGATGAGGGGTGTCTGCGTCCGAGGGAACCAAGCCATGACTTAGCAGGACCGATCGACGGTAGCTTCCACGTACAACGACGGATATATCACGGCACACTCGTCTTATCGCATCGTTCGAATATTGGGATGCCACTTTTGGACCGTGCGTGGTGTTTCCAAGAGCGAATGCTTGCTTCCAGGATACTCCACTACACTGAATGCGAGATAATGTGGGAGTGTCGCGAAGAACTTTGGTGTGAATGTCACACCATCAAATATTCCACTGGTTTTTGGGACGAGGAACCGGAAACGGTCAAGCTCTCTCATGCCGCTGCAATAGCATCGACAGATCCGGAAACACGTGCAAGGTCATGGAATAAGTCCGTCAAAGAGTACTCCCAGCGGGCACTGACGTTCGGGACAGATCGACTTCCCGGCATATCTGGTATCGCGAGAGAGATCGCACTTCCAGGAATGGGTAAATATCTAGCCGGGTTATGGGAGTGTGAATTCCCGGGAGCGCTATTATGGTTCTCTGTAAGCGGGGTAGTCGACAGACCAGACGTGCTTCCAAGACCTACACAATATTTGGCGCCTACATGGTCTTGGGCGTCAACTGTCACGGCTGTGGCTTCGCCAGACTCCATCGACCTGGGTTGGAGCGAGGGTGCTACACCAATTTGTCGCGTGATCGATGTAACATGCACACCAAAAACTGCCGATCTGTATGGGCACGTTCAAGACGGGCAGTTGAAGATATCCGGGCCGACTGTAGCAGCAGCCCTTTGCCGCACAGTTCGTGAAGACGGAGAAAGGGGACATGATGTTCGCTTGGAAACCCCAGATCTTGTGGATCCAGGGAGCAGAACGGACGTCAGCTTCACGAGCGATATCGATCTGATGGAAACCGTCGTAAGCGTAGTGATCCTGCTTATACAATTTCGGCCCTGGGAAACGATGCCTAATTTGGCTGAAGGTCTTGCCCTGGTGCAGTCAAAGACGCACACTGGGTGTTGGGAGCGAATTGGAATTGTGCGCGCATGGGGACTGGAGCTGTCACATGTAAAGCACACCGAAGTGATTATCGTTTAGCATGTATATCTACACTTTCTGCTCCGCCATCCACTTCTCAGCCTCATCCTTGTACTCCTCTCTCCACCTCGTTAGCGGCGGTCTCTCATTCACAATATCGCCTACACTCCACAACATCCTCTTCTTGTCCGTCTCCTCCGTGACCTGGTCGTCAGGACAGATGATGTAAAACTTCTTGGCCTGCATCTTGACGTACATGTAGTCTGCTACTTGGTCCGCTGACCACGCACCTTCCGGCTTGGCTTTGGTAGAGCCTGGTTCGTTTCCAGACTGGGTTTTGTTAGTACTGTGAATACAAACAATAGAAGAGCGACTTACAAGTCCAGTAAACGTCCACCCCGGAACCAACAAATGAACCCCAACGCCCGTGTCCTTGAGATCATAGCTCAAATGCTCAGCCAGCGTCTTCACAGCCGCTTTACTAGCATTATACGCGGGATTACCAGGCGGATTCGTAATCCCCTGTTTACTCCCCGTAATCACAATCGTACTCTCCTCCCCGTCTTTTCCCGCCCTCTCTTTGAAACTCGGAACATACGCATTCAAACCATTTACAACACCCCCCAGATTCGTAGCAAGAATCTTATCAAAATATTCCTCATCACCCCACGTTCCTTTCCCGCCAATGCCCGCATTCAGCATGAGGAAATCAACGTCGGCGCCGACTTGCTGGCGGATGGAACTCCAGTCGGAGCGGGAGGAGACATCTGCTTGGATGCATTTTACATCGCCGGACAGGTTTTTGCGCGCGATGTCGAGCGAGGATTGGTTGAAATCGATAATGGAGACGCGCATTGAGTGTTTTAGGCAAAGTTGGGCGACGGCAAAGCCGACGCCGGATGCGCCGCCTGTTATGAGGGCGTGGGCTGAGGGGCGGAAGACGGACATTTTAAGCTTTCAGATGTTGAGTTTTTCTAGGAGATCGAGTTGAGGGTGTATGGTTAGTTAATTGGAAGGGGAGGACGTGGTGCGGTCGTCCTTGAGGGATGCTGAGGTGATGTCATGCGGGGTTAGGTTATCTCCGGTGCGGAACTGGTGTGGAACCATAACGCAAACTCGATAGCGTGTGTACCTTCCAGCTACAATGTTTCTAAGTAACCTGAAGCTCACAATCTTCGCAATGCTTCATGTGAACATGTTTCATGTATATAACCGAGCCCATCGCCATTCGTAGTGATGACTTGCGTAAGGGTGCATGCGATAAAATGTGTACGTTTGTATTAAGATTACTCACAGTAAGGAAAATTGGGTATCTACAGTATTTTGACGTCTTCTCCTTGCTCCATCAATCTGTCCCAACCTCTCCACCTCTCCACCCAACCGCAAACCTCACGCCCTCCCACCATCCCCCGCAACGCCCATACCCAACCCATCATTCGCAGTCTCAAACCTCTCAACACCCGGCCTCTCCACCTTCTCCCCCTCTTCCACCTTCTCCTCCACCACACCATCACTAAACAGCCCCGCCCCAGCCCCAGCCGTAAACCACCTTTCCACCCCCGGCCTCTCCTCTTTCAGCACCTGCTCATTCACACTCTCACTCCCACCCCCCGGCACCATACCACTCTCCCCAGCTGGAAACATACTACCAAGTTGCTTCTCTTCCGCATCACCATCAACAGCCGGCGGCGTAGTAACATTCAAACTCGCAAGCGTAAGCGTACTAGCATTAACATCCTTGCCATCCGGGCCATCCACCTTGAGACTGAACGGGTACGCGATACCGCCAGCCGTGGGGCGGGTAGTCAAAGTATCTGTTTCGGGGATGATGGTGCTGGAATTCTCGGGGTTGTCGGAGACGATTATGTTGGGTGGGATACCGATACCGGGGGAGCTGAGTTCGCTTACGGGAGAGGGGAGCGGGGAAGCAGAGCGTTCTGGGGCGAGGGTTGTTGCGTCGGCGAGGCCCGGGGTGGGTAGGACGATTTTGGAGAGGTCGTCCATGGGAAGCCCGGTTTGGCCTTTGTCGGTTACGGCGGAGTGGCGGGAGTGGGAGCGTGAGCGTTTTACGGCTGGGGCGGTGAGGTTGTTGGCTCGGCTGCGGGTTGGCGCGCTTTCTGTTGTGCCGTCGGTGGCTGTATTGGCTGGATCTTGGGTGGAGGTAGAGGCCTCGGTGTCGGGGTTTTGGTCTGCCTTCTCTTCGCGGACGATCTGGGGCGTGTTAGTAACGTTGAGATGTCTGACGTTGAGAGTGAGTGCACTTACAGTAGCCGAGTCATGCTTACTGCCCCATCCAGCCCACATCGACATGCCCCAACTCCTCTTCTTTGCCTTCTCGGCCTTCATGCCCTTGATCCTTCTACCAGCCAAGGCAGTTGGTGGGGGTGTCTCGCCCTCGAAGCCTTCGAAGCCTTTCTGCATATCCTTAATACGCTGCTTCTGGATCTTGATCTTCTGCTTGGAGAACTTGTTGTTCCACTGAGATTGCGCTTTCATCCATTTGCCGACGGGTCCTGTCTTTGGCACGCCCACATCAACGCTAGGGATGTTCAGTGCAACAAGCTCCTCCTTCGGAGCGAGCGCATAGATGCGCCCGTGGCGATCGATGCGCTGGCGGATCATATGGCGCTCGAAGGGAGGAATCGCGTCACCAGCTCGACCAACGCGTGCATCTTGAGCAGCTTTCTTCTCGGCTTTTGTGGGCTTGGGATGCTTGTTCGCGGACTTGGGGTCGTCTGACGAAGAGCCGGAGCCGGCCTTGTCAGATTCAGACGAAGTGCCTGAATCACTGCTCATGAAGGAGATGTCATCATCGTCGAGGATGTCAATGGACTTCTTCTGAGCACGTGCAAGGGCCCAAGCACCGAACTGGGCTATACTACGGTACATGTGCTTTGCTGGGCGCGTGAAGCTGAGCGTGGGCGCAACGTGACATAGATCATCCCAGACCTGGAGCTGAACGTTCGTAGGCCTGTAGCTGGCGGCTTGAGCTTGTATGGACTCAGCGGTCTGGTTGTTGGAAGGTGGTGGTATGTAGGCCAGCGGTTGCGCAGCTTTGTGTGCGAGGTAGATCTGCTCGTCTCTGAGTAGCTCACCCCCTCCCGTTTGGATGAGTAGAGGTGGCAATCCTCCGAGTGTTGGCTGTAGCACCGGCGATACCAGAGGATGCGTCAAGAGGTGATTCGGGGCGTACATCTGGATCTGGTCCTTGATCTCGACGCGTTCATCTTCGAGCTGAACTGATAGCTGGCTCTTGGGTCCAATGCTGTATTTGCCATTGGACGAGATCCAAGTACTCATGCCTTGTCCTGTAGCTGATGGATCCGCGACTTCTTCTAGAGGTGGCCGATCTCCAGATTGGACAGAATAGCCTCGTACGCGCTCAGCTTCCGCCTCTTTCTTTGCTGCCTTGTCCTCCGTCTTGTCTGAACTGTTCTTCTTCTTGGTCGAGCCATTAAGGGATGTTTCGATGTCCAGCATATCGTCCGCGTTGGGAGGTGCTGTTTGTGGTCAGTAATAGCTCTTCGACATGGACACGACCAACTTACGCCAGCTCATGCTCGGCTTGTGGATAAAGCCGTGCGAGGGAATGTAGTCCATCTTGCCATCACCTCCCAGACTGGGGAAGCTGTGTGTCAAATCCACCCATGGACTGATCAAGATGGCTCCTGCGGGCAATGGTATGCCTTGGTCGCGCATTGTCACGAGCATGCTGAGTACCATGCCGCCACCTGCCGAGTCGCCAGCAAGTATAATCGTCGTAGGATCGTGCTTCTGTTCGAGGAGGTAGAGGTAGGCGGCCAGACCTGGAGGTATTAGTATTCCTTTATTGACATTGAGCAGGCCACTTACAGTCGTGCAGACCACATGGGAAGGGGAACTGAGGCGCGAGTCTGTATTTGGGCGCCAGCACCCTAGCCTTGAGCTTGCGCGCATGCCGCTGCATCTGATAGCGATGCTCGTCGACGCTGCCAAAGAAGTAGGCGCCGCCATGAACATAGAGCATTATGCGGTCGCCTTTGGTGATTGCCAGCTGTTTCCTCGCGTCGTAGTCCTTGCGCATCTCGATCCACTCGGCCTTGAGGGTTGTGCCTTCGCGTCTCCACTGCCACCAATTCGTTCCTCCGACTGCCTTGATGCCTTCTGGTCCCAATTGCGCATTGAGCAGTTCAGCTGAGCGCTGTAGTAGAGTCGCGGAAACCTCGACTACATTTACGTGCACCCAGCGCGGCACTGGAACCCATTGCGACGTGAAGGCTTGCAATTCGTCGACCGTGTGGAAAGAGGCGTAGTGGAGAAAGCGGCGGATGAGCTCGAGGCCTTCGTGGTACGAGATGTGCGCCGTGGGCTTTTGCGCAAGAGGTCGGCGATTGAGGTAATGCGAGAGATATGTCTGGATGACCGTGGGCGTCACAGCCGCGCCCACAGAGATGGTGTTGACAGGCATCGCGACTCGGGCTTCAGGGGTGCGGAGCTATCCGAGGCGGCGTAAGACGCGCCAACTTCTGTCGCGTAGAAATCTGTTTGGTATGCTGAGATTCTACCACTGCCGGGAATAACGGAAACGCGTTCTAACAAAGGAAAATGTATGAGTTGTGAGAGACACAGGGAAAGCTTCGTGAGCCTTAGGGGTTGGGAGTGGAGATGGTCCCCCGGATTTTCGGTGCACCTCCCAGCCCCTGCACGACCCGCCTGTACGACGTCATCGAGACCCTTTTCTACATTATCCGAGCGTGTGAACCACGAGATGGCAGTTGATCGTTACCATGCCCGGCGCTCAGCATCAGCTCGACAGCGTCGTCATCAGCAATTTATCAGCCATCATAATCCAATCCGGCACTCGATCGTCTAGAGGACAGGTGACCACAACGCGATACGAAGCTCTGCTTCAAGGAGCAGGACTTCTTTCAGTCGAATACAATTCAGTTGAGACTATCGTACGCACTTTAGTTGTATTCCGAGGTAGCGCTGTTTCAAGATCGCAGTCGAGTTGCGGCTGCCCATAGTATATGCAGGTACTTTGTACAGCACGATGAAGCCCTGGGATAGGGGCGGTACATAATGCACGCATCATCTCTGGGGTGGTGCGACAACAAAAGCACTGGTGTTGTCGAGTTATCAAGATGACATGGAGATCTTTCACGTGTTACCGGAGTTGTCCCGCTCACACGTGCCGTCCGTATTAACGCTAGCGTATCAGAGGCTTAGTCATTCACATTCCGTCCAGCGTTGGAGCTCCCACCATCCTCACGCACCCATTTCACCCATTTCGCCGACCAACGGCTGTCATCAAGAAAATGGAATTGATCGCACCAGTCACGATATCGAAATTTGTTAGCGCAATAGTAGAGCCGATAATTGCTCTCGGCGCCTACAGCGAAGCATGCAGCGGGTTCACCTGCGGGGCCTCTGCCACGTCCACAACCAGGGTTTGCAGCGCGTCTATTTAACCTGCATCGACCTGACTCAGGCACACACCTGAACTGTCGGCAAGACGGGAGTCACCGAGGCCTCCCGCTGTCAAGATCTTTGTCTCAGATTGCTGGCTTTCCGCCGGGCCGACGCGAGGACACCTAAAGTCAAAAAGCAGACCTCTGGGCCTGAGTGCAATCCGCTGAATCGGAACACGGCCTTCCAAAGACGTCTCTCATGACCTCTGCTCAAAAATCATATGCGCGTGAGCGCACGAGGAACCATGCAGCTAGAGGCCCGAATTGTGCGCTGCACGCGCATGCAGGAGACGTACTCCGTATCCTATCTGGTCTCTCGGTGCGCGAGGGTCCTTCCCATTGGGCCCAGCCATACGATGCGGGATGTTCCAGCGTGCAGCCGAGCATCGTCAAGGGCGTTGGGTAGCACCAGTGACATGCCCCAGATAGCTGACACATCAAGCACTACTCCAAGAACATCGTCCTGCATAACGCCGCCGTGTAAGCAACATGAGCCCGACCAAGCGGAAGTATAATGGGTAGTTTGAACGCAGGACGGGAAGCTTCACTTCACATCATCTTCCTCTTGACAACTGCTTCAAGTGCATACAACGATTAGACAATATGATTGCCGAACACAAATCGACCCTGCTTGAGCTGGCCAAGGAAGTCCAGCAGTTGACCACACAGATCGTCGCCGATTTGACCGAGAAGAAGGTGCCAGAGCCTTCATTCACCATCGATTCAGACACCATTCCCGAAACTCCCGAGCAGATCAAGTTGCGCGATAGTCTCAATGATGCCGCTCGTGACCTACTTCGTCTTGTCAACGGTCCCAGGAACGATGCGCGAACATTTGTGTGCTATCTGTATGATTTGGCGGCCTGGCAAGTAGCATGCGAGTTCAACTTCTTTGAAGCTATTCCAGAAGATGGATCAGCTACCACCAAAGAGATTGCCGAGAAGGCCGGCATGGACGAGGACCGCGTCGGTCGCTTCCTCCGTATGCTGTCCTCCGATCGCGTCTTCGAAGAGGTTGAGCCGGATGTGTTTAAGCACACGTCAAGAAGCGTGCTCTACTTGAAGGACACGCAGTGGCGCGATGTCATGGCCTATCAGTGAGTGTTTGACCAATCCCATACAAATATATCTAACGCTAACTCGTTGAAGATTGGATGAGTTCTTCCGGGCAGCTTCGGAGACATCGGAGAGCATCAAGGAATCACCAACAGTGACAGATGGCAAGAGAAATGCATTTGTGACGCGACATGGTACCGTTCTCTTCGATTACTACAGGCAAGATCCCAAGCGAGCAGCTCGCTTTGCCAGTGCAATGGCGGGGGTCTCAAGGCGTGAGTCATCGATATACCTATACAAGCTCATAACTAAACGGCGCAGTTGAGAGGCATTTTGATAACCTCAAAGAGAGCTTCCCATGGGACAAGATTAGTGGCCGAAAGGTCATTGATGTTGGAGGTGGAAGCGGCCACATGAGCGTCAATCTGGCTCGGGTATGCGGATACGATGCCGAAGACACTATACGCGCTTTACTGACTATGCAAAGACCTTCCCCAACCTGGAACTCATCGTCCAGGACTCATTGACCATGCTGTCATCTGCATCACAAAACGACTTTTCGGATCTCAATGGCCGAGTCACATTCATGCCACACGACTTCTTCACCAAGCAACCTGTATCGGGTGCAGCGGCGTATCTCCTGCGGTACATCACTCACAACTGGAGTGACGAAGACTGCATTCGCATCTTCAGAGCACTAGTCCCTGCGTTGGAGAAGAGCCCTGCCGGGACGCCGATTTTGATCAACGATGTGGTCATGCCAGCCCTTGGTGAAGCCTCTCGATACACGGACAACCGCATGCGCCAGGTCGATCTCATGATGATGTTGATGCTCGGAGCCAAACAACGGTCGGAGGAACAATTCCGTCGTCTCCTTTCAGATGCCGACCCACGCCTCAAGGTGAGCTTATCAGTGAACAGCATACAAGTGGCGCGGTACTGACTTGTCTCGCAGATCAAGGCCATTCACGGCAGAGGCAACATGAGTTTGATTGAGGCGTACCTCGACGCTGAGGGAGCGCAAGAGTCGGCTGATGTCAAGAGCTCGGTTGCTGAGGATGTCGCCGAACAGCTGCAGGGAGAACTCACACAGGAAAGTACCAAGCGCACTGCGTCTCGCATGTAAGGAGGTTCTCAACGATGTTATTTCCGATGTAGCATTCATTTATGCTGGCCAATCATCGTGAAGTTGGGAGAAGACGAGTCAGGCCATGTACTTGCAGATACCTCATTTGGATGAAAAACACGTATTCTGCGGCTACCCTTCCCTTCAAAGAATCGACTGCAGGTTGTGAAGCCTGCGACTGCTCGTATTGGGGCGTGCCTGCTGTGGCGCTTGCTGCCAAGCGGTTTAGCCTGAAAATGCCCCTCGTCACCATCTGCGCGCGCCGAACCTCAATCCTTCCATCCTCATCCACCCCACGCGTTCAGGCCGACATGGCACCGCAGCCATGTCACCCGACGCGCGCAAAATTTGTTACACGAACAGGAACGAAGCGCGCTACAAGCAGCGGTAACCTTGCTATTCGATGACGGGCATGCACGCGCTCCACTTCGGCTCGTCTATAACGGGGCAGCTCCACACCACTTCGGCTCATTCTGTACTCCCTTGCAGTTACACACAGTTGCAGGATCGCATTCATGGGTGAAATCCTTCGCGTCATTCCTAAACGCCATGCATTCTGCACTTGTGCAGGCTACACCGCTGCTTCCTGCTCCTTCGGGGCGGCACGCTTGAGGCGTTCGGGTGGCTTCCCATTGCCTGGCGAAGTCCCGTGATAGGCTGTTGCCGTTGTCACTGATTCCGACGTCAAGATCGAAGCTGCTACTCCACCACTGATCTATCTCAGGCCGAAGCTCTCCCGCCACTACCTCTGGTAGCGACCAACAACTAACAGCCACGTAACAGGATAGATCGCGATAGTCTGATCGTTCACCTTACTCAAGCGAACAAGGTCCCAAACAAGTGGCTACGCATGCATGACCTTAGCATGATGTCTGTTCTGGGAATCGAGCGACAGTAGCCTCCACAGCCTTTCCCGATTTGATCAGGATTTGTCAATAACAGGATGGAATTCCGAAAGAGCAGCAACCATTGGGCAGAGAGAACTTGGAATGCGGATATGGACGTCTCTTTGTGTTGTCGACGGATGCGTCTGCGCAATGCTCGCCATGGGTTTCGCGACAACCGAGTGCGCGAAGGATGCGCTACTGATATGCCCTGGCCTCATGTACTGTACGGGGGCGTTCTCGCCTCTGTGCTTGATTACTAGGCAGTTGGTTTACGCACATGTGGTGCGTGGCAGAGGATGCGATTAACACTGTGCAGCTAAGCGTGTCAGGGAGGGCCGCTTTCCGCGACGTACGCAGAACCCCAGTGATCAGTGTGGCTCCTCATCGCCGAACCTCGTCTGGGGGCATCTCGTGTCGATTAACAAGGGCTCTCCTGATCCTGCCTTTAGAAGGCTCTTCGATGTCATTTTATCAATGGCCACACTAACCAGCTGCGTTTGCTTCAACATCTTTTGGTGCTAAGTCGTCCACAAAGTTCAACACTTTTCATGATCTCTCACGACAATGGCGTATGAAGATACCAAGCCAATGCCCATTGCCATTGTTGGCTTTGGCTGCCGATTTCCAGGCGACGTTACCAACGGCGAGAAACTATGGCAGATGCTGGTCGAGAAGAAGTCGGCTCGCACCGAAGTACCTTCAGACCGCTTCAACGTTGATGCATTCTACAACCCCGATGGGGATCGTTTCGGGACGGTAAGCTTGCGCCATCTACCGTACGGACCGCGCCGCTGACCGAAATCTAAGTGTAACAACCGCGGCGGGCATTATCTCGCTGAAGATGTCTCGCTTTTCGATGCGCCGTTCTTCTCGATATCGCCAGCCGAGGCCATGGCCATGGACCCCATGCAGCGGTTACTGCTCGAAGTGACATACGAGGCATTAGAGAACTCAGGAACGCCACTAGCCCGAGTCTCTGGATCCCAGACTTCATGTTATGTCGGTTGCTTCACAAAAGACTACGAGGAGATGCAACGGCGAGACATGGAGCTAGCACCCAAGTATCAGTCAACCGGGGCTTCGCAAACGATGCTTTCGAACCGCCTGAGCTACTTCTTCAACCTGAAGGGGCCGAGTGTGAGCATAGACACAGCCTGCAGCAGTGGACTCGTTGCTGTGCATCTGGCGTGCCAAAGTCTGCGCTGTGGTGAAAGCTCCATGGCGATTGCAGGAGGAAGCAACCTCATACTGAGTCCTGACATTCAAATCGAGATGAGCGACATGCACTTCCTGAGCCCAGACTCGATATCGCACGCCTTCGATGATCGAGCCAATGGCTATGCGCGAGGAGAAGGTGTTGGCGCAATCATACTGAAGCCACTAGATCTGGCTATACGCGACAACGACCCCATTCGAGCCATCATTCGCGGCACGGCTGCCAGTTCAGACGGACGAACGCCTGGCATCACGATGCCTTCGAAAGACGCGCAGGTCGACCTCATACGCTCCGCATATCGTGCGGCAGGGATCGACGTAAGCGAGACGGGATACTTTGAGGCGCACGGCACAGGAACGGCTGCGGGTGATCCTATAGAAAGTGGAGCAATTGGCGAGGTGTTTGCCACGAGCCGTCCCCACCGCATCTCTGCGACAACCGAGGAAGTCGTTCCCCTCTCCATTGGCTCGGTCAAGACAAATATGGGCCATTTGGAGGGAGCTAGCGGCATTGCTGGACTTATCAAGGCCATGCTAAGCGTCGAGAAGGGTATGATCGCACCAAATCTCTGGTTTGAACGGGGCAACCCAGCGATCGACTTCGAAGGATGGCGGGTCGAAGTGCCCACAGAGCCTAAAGAGTGGCCCCTTGACGGTCTGCGGCGCGCAAGCGTGAACTCCTTCGGCTACGGTGGAACCAATGCGCACGTCATTCTTGACGATGCACATCACTTTCTTCAACGGTATCATCGCTCGGCTCGTCACAGAAGGAACGATTCGGGTTTCGTCAGCCCTATGAGTGACGAATCCTTTAGCAACACACCAAGATTGCGTCTCTTCCTCCAGTCCGCCAACGATGAGCGAGGTCTTGTCCAGATGGGCCAGGACTTGTCGAAACATCTTCAACGTCAGGATGTCTTCAACGAGGAGCAGCTACTTGATAATCTGGCGTATACGTTGTGCGAACGTCGATCACAACTTTCCTATTGCGCCGCGATTGTTGCGACAGACAAGTCCGATCTGCAAACCAGATTGCAGCAAGTTCGACCAAGCTCCACTAGTGGCGCAGTACCACCGCGAATAGGCTTCATATTCACTGGACAAGGTGCTCAGTGGTGGGGTATGGGCAGAGAGCTACTCCACTACCCAGTCTTCCGGAAGAGCCTACAACGATGCGAATCTGTCGCGACCAGTCTGGGTGCCGAATGGTCACTGATGGAAGAGCTCTCGAAGGACAAATCTAACTCACGGGTCAACGAAGCAACGTTTAGCCAGCCACTTTGCACTGCTCTGCAAGTAGCATTGGTGGATTTGCTTGCATCGTGGAACATTTGCCCGCAACGTGTAGTTGGCCACTCCAGTGGTGAGATTGCTGCTGCATATGCCACCGGTGCTCTGAGCCTTGAGTCGGCGATGACTGTCGCATACTTTCGAGGCTTGTTGTCGCCGAAAGTCAAGAGTATGGGGCTTGAGGGACGAATGATGGCGGTTGGCCTATCCGAAGATGATGCGAAGACTGAGATTGCAGAGTTGGCTGATGGGCTCGGTAAAGCTGTAGTAGCTTGTGTGAACAGTCCGCGCGGCGTCACCATCTCTGGCGATGTTGCTGCCATTGAGAACTTGCAGAAGGCCCTGGAAACCAAAGGCGTCTTTGCGCGACTACTTCAAGTCGATACTGCGTATCATTCTCATCACATGCAGGCGATTGCAGAGGAGTATCTTGCCCGTCTTCAAGAGACAAAGGTTGCGACAATCAAGACCAATGGGCGGATAACGATGTACTCTTCCGTGACGGAAGACGTGATCAATCCAGACCAGCTCGGTGCCGAGTACTGGGTATCGAACCTCGTCGGTAGCGTCCGCTTCTCTGGAGCGTTGGCTAAGCTATGTACCTCGGACTCACAGGATAGCAAGAATGCTGTGGACATTCTGCTGGAAGTTGGACCACACGCCTTGTTCAAACTTCCAGTCAAAGAAATCCTCGACGCTACATTCGATCAAAAACCGCAGATACAGTATCTTTCCACTCTCATCCGCAACCGACCTGCAGATGTCACCGCACTCGAAGCGGCCGGCCAACTATTCGCCCACCGATATCCGATCGATCTGCACGCTATCAATTTCCCGACCGAACCCAAGCAGCCACTATCCGTGCTCACCGATCTGCCCCAATATCCCTGGAACCACACCCGCCGCTACTGGTGGGAGTCGCGCCTTAGCCGAGACTACCGTTTCCGACAGTTTGGTAGGACCGATATCTTGGGCGCACCGGTCAACGACTGGAACCCAATGGAGCCCAGGTTCCGCAACTTTATGCGCCTGCGCGAGCAGCCGTGGCTGCGGGATCATGTCGTTCAGGGTGATGTGCTGTTCCCAGCGTGTGGGTATCTGTGCATGGCTATTGAGGCGTGTCGGCAGATGTGCAAGATCTCACCGTCTACCTTCCTGCCGCAGGGTGTTGGTAGTGCGGCTGAATATCGACTTCGCGAGGTCAATATTTCGAGAGCGCTCGTTGTACCGGAAGCTGATGAGGGGGTGGAGACTTGTTTGTCGATGAAATGCAACACCAGCCCAGATGGGTCATCTTCGGAGGTCTGGCATGACTTTCGCATCTTCTCCTACACTGCAGATGGAGGTTGGGTTGAGAACTGCCATGGCTTAGTCTCGGTATCGGGCCAATCCACCTCGGACGAACAGCTCATTCAGGACTGCGCCAAAGATTGGGACGCCTCATTCGCAGCTGGCGCAGACCAGATGGACGTTCAATCATTTTACCGCAGTGTCGACGCCATTGGCCTTACGTACGGACCAACTTTCCAGGGTCTCAAGGAGATCAGCGTCGGCCGTCGGGTGACTGGCAAAGCTGCTGGAGTGATTGAGATCACCGACACCAAGTCTGTTAATCCGAAAGGATATGAGTATGACCGGTTGCTACATCCTGCTACTTTGGACACTTTCCTACAGCTAGGCCTGGCTGCGCTGGGTGGTCCTGAGCTCAAGCAATTGAAGGGCGCCATGGTACCTACGTACATCGAAGAGATTTCCATTTCCGCCGATACAGCAGCTCAGATTGGTGACCGTCTCAACGTCGTAGCGAATGCTGAACGTTGCGGCGCACGACAAGCTACTGGCGACATATTCGCGTTGGACCCGATGACTTTGAAGCCAGTTGTTCTCATGGACGGCTTCAAGTTCGTCGCCATCAATGCGAACACCGCATCTGAGGAGCAAGTATCACCGCCCAGGCACTGCTACAAGGCGGTGTGGGAGCCAGATGTTGAACTTATCGACCGTGAACATCTCAACCGCGAACTGCAAGCAGCACCGAAACCAGATAATCGTCCGAAGACTGTCAGAGAGCTGGAGCTTCTTTCTTACTACTTCATCGACAAGGCACTGCAAGAAGTCACTGCGAACGAGGAGTCCACAATGTTGCCACACCATCAAAAGTTCTATCGAAACCTTTGCGAGCTGCGCGATGCGGTGCTAATGAAGACACATCCCCAACAGACAGAAGAGTGGCAGCAGCTACACAGTCCGGAAGTTGCATCGAAGCTTGAGGCCATGGTAGGACACTACCGCAATCATCAGATGGCTTACGATGGCAAGCTTCTTGTCCGAGTTGGTGAGGCCCTGCCAGCCGTCTTCCGACAGGAGGTTGAGCCACTCGCTCTGATGACGCATGAGAACTTACTCGAGGACTACTATACTACTGCCGTTGGTATGCCAAACACGTACGCTCAGATCTCACGCTACACTACAATGCTTTCACACAAGTACCCCAATCTGGACTACCTCGAGATTGGCGCTGGAACCGGCGGTGCGACAGTTCCAACGCTGAAAGGCTTGGGTGGCTGCAAAGACCTTCACACATACCCTCGCTTGAAGTCGTACACCTACACAGACATCTCATCGTATTTCTTCCAGCGTGCCGCGGAGAAGTTCGAAGACTTTGCACAGTTCATGAACTTCAAGAAGCTGGATGTTGAGCACGATCCAAAGACGCAAGACTTCAAGCCAGCTTCTTACGACGTCATCGTTGCGGCGAATGTGCTCCACGCCACATCAGACATGCACCGTACCATGACGCATGCGCGGAAGCTTCTCCGACCAGGAGGTAGACTCATACTTCTTGAGATGACCAACCGTCTACTCGCTGCTTCAGTCATCTTTGGCACCTTACCTGGATGGTGGAATGCGTCTGAAGAATGGCGAACTGGTGGACCTCTGCTCACTGAGAGCCAATGGGAGAGCTTGCTGGGATCTACGGGCTTCAGTACTCTTCAAGCAAGTAGTCCAGACGTTTTGGACCCGCTCGAGGAGGGTACAAGGCTGATGATTGCGACTGCGGTTGAAGCAAAGCCGACCCTATCGAACGGTGTGATTACTCCGCCAGAAAGACCTCGCTTCGTCATCCTGTGCGCCGACTCACGCATCCGGATGAGCAGGTTAGACATGCCGTTAGCTCTCAAGAGCAAACTGGAGAAAGCCGGCTTCCAAGCACAGCTCGCGACAGTCTCCAAGCTTGGCCAGCAAGATCTCGCTCATACCATCTGCGTCAGCTTTGTCGAGCTTGAAGAGCCTTTGCTCGCTGATCCCACTTCAGAAGACATGAAGACCCTCCAGCACATCGCCGACGCATCGGCAGGTTTGATCTGGGTCACTCGAGGCGCGGCGTCTTCGGATGTTGAACGTCCTGAACTGGCCGTATTCCAAGGCCTTGCGCGTACGTTACGAGCTGAGAATGAGAGCTTCAAATGTATCACAGTCGATTTAGATGCCAGGGCGAACCTGCCTGCTCTCCAGGTTGCTGACCTACTTCTCGGCATCTATGAGAAGCAGCTCAGTACTGGAAAGAGTACTAGTCTGGTTGATAGCGAATTTGTCGAGCAGTGTGGCATTCTTCACATCAAGCGTGCGATTGAAGATGAGAAGTCGAATGAGTTCCTGGTTGGTCGGACTGATGCGACGGCTTTGCGGCCGCAGATGGAGAACGTGCTTCAGAATGATCGTCCGCTGAAGCTCAGCAATGTCAACAAAGGCGCATCAGACGTGGCCGTCTTCGAAGAGGATGTGCGCTTTGCGCAACCTATTAAAGCTGACGAAGTCGAAATCGAGGTTCGCGCTACGAGTCTCAGCCTCAGCGACGTCGAGATGCTGGATGGGAATGACTACGATGGCAAGCTTGGACAAGAGTGTGCGGGTGTCATCACAAATCTTGGCCATGAAGTGTCGGACCTCTCCGTTGGCGATCGAGTGGTAGCATGGTATCCAGGCACGTTCGCCACCCAAGTGCGCGTGCCGGCAGCATTTGCGCACACGATTCCCGATGGCATGGCTTTTGAAGTCGCAGCTACATTGCCCCAGGCGCATGCGACTGCTCATTATGCGCTCAATCATGTCGCGCATCTACGATCCGGAGAGACTGTTTTCATCCACGAGGCCGCAGACCCCGTGGGCCAAGCTAGCATTGAGACGGCCTCGAAGGCGGGCGCAAAGATCTTTGCTATTGTGCGATCCGACGAAGAGAAGAGCTACCTCACCAAGACTTATGGCATCGAAGACGCCCGTATCTTCTCTAGCCTCGATCTCAAGTTTGTTCCAGCGCTGCGGCGAGCGACCAAAGGCCGGGGTGTTGATGTCATCTTGAACACCTTGACCGGCGAGGCATTACAAGCGACTTTCAGCTGCATCGCGCCTTTTGGCAGATTCGTGAACCTCAATGCACCAGGGACTGGCCGATTAGAAATGGCACCATTCCGCCGCAACGCATCCTTCTCCTCGGTCGATATGGCGTTTCTGTCTGCGCAGAAGCCCAAGCTTGCGAGCCGAGCATTCCAAGAAGCTATGAGCGCTGCCGCCGAGATGAAGATGCTCGAACCTAGCGCTATGGAGGTCCTACCTTGGTCCAAGCTGAATGAGGCTGTCAAGACGTTGCAAGATGCGAGTTACGACAAGCAGGTGGTAATGGTGCCGCAGGCTGATGATCAAGTTCTTGTAAGTCACCATCCGTGTATCGATGTTGAAGATGCTACTAACAAGTTTCAGGTTGCCCAGAGACCACCACCCCGTATCTCTTTCGATCCATCGGCTTCCTACCTCCTCGCTGGCGGTCTAGGCGGTCTCGGACGAAGCATCTCGCAATGGCTCGTCACCCACGGCGCAAAACACCTCATATTCATTTCTCGTTTCGGCGCAGTATCAGAAGAAGCCCAAGCATTCCTCGAATCCCTTCACGCCTCGGGCGTCCGCACTGCCATTTTGAAGTGTGACGTATCCGACGCACTCGAGCTTTCCAACCTTCTTTCCGACACCCTGCGCTCCTTCCCGCCGATCAAGGGTGTAATACAAGGCGCGATGACCCTCAACGACTCCCTCTTCAGCACAATGACCTCGCATCAATGGACTTCGACTATCCTTCCCAAGGTCCACGGCTCGAAGAACCTCCACGAGACCACCTTATCCCAGTCACTCGATTTCTTCGTCCTCCTCTCCTCTCTCCACTCCTTCATCGGCAACCCCGGTCAATCCAATTACGCCGCAGGCTGCGCGTACCAAGTCGCACTAGCCAAATACCGCAATGCGCTCGGTCTGCCAGCTACAGCCATCGATCTGGGTATTGTCGGCGACGTGGGCTATGTCGTCGAGAAGAAAGTTCAAGGTCGCAAAGTGCAAGTCCAGGAGTTCAAGCACATTCATGAGGAAGAGATGTTGGCGCTCATCGAGCTGGGTATTCGCGAACCGATGATGGGGCACGTCGTCACCGGTCTTGATTCCGATCTTGACATTAGTTGCTTGGATGATGGAGAAGCGCCGTTCTTCGCCCGAGATCCCGTGTTGAGTCACCTGCCGTACCTGCGCCCGCATCTCAAGATCGATGCGCCTGCTCAGGCGTCAGATGATGGTACGACGACTACAGCGCTATCGCTCTCCGCGCAGCTCTCTTCCTGTCCATCTGCGGAGGCAGCGAAGGAGTTCATCCTCGCAGCGCTGCTCAAGAAGTTGTCGCGCAGTTTGATGATGGATGTTTCGGAACTGGATGCTACGCGTTCGATGAGCAGCTATGGCACGGACTCGTTGGTGGCTGTTGAGATTAAGAACTGGATTCAGAGAGAGACGAAGGCGACGGTTAGTGTGTTTGAAATTTTGCAGAGTGCGAGTATTGGGGGGTTGGTGGATGGTGTTGTGGGGAAGTTGGGGTTGGGTGGGGTGTAGGTGGTGGTGGTGGGGTGCGCTTGGTGAGGGTGGTGACGGGGACGGCGGAGTTGGGTTGGTGGATGTTCTCTTTGCTTTCCTATCTAATGATTTATGCTTTCCTATTCTTCTTTCTATGGTCAATGCAAGTTGCAATGCATTTGTCCTAAATTAGTTAACATGCAACGTGTTAATTCTCTCCGCAATACACATCTTAACGCGCCGTGGAGAGTGCAACGGCCCCGAGGATCCCCTATGGCTGTGTCGCGCCATCGACATCACAGTGCGTCTCACCGCGTCCAATGAACCCACAGCCGCCCTTGATGAAGGAGATGCCACGCGACATTAGATGCACCAGGAAAAGGAGATGTCTCGAGAAAACGGATATGACGGAATGGGATGGGAGGCGAACTGCCAGATCCTGAAGCGGTTAGGCGGTGGATTAGCGTCCGCGCTCCTCCCGTCAACTAAACCGCATACCAGCTAGGCTATTCCCCAACCTCCACAAGTCGTTCACCCCAGGGCTGCATCGTCGGTACGCATGCGTTCGCCTACGCGTTTTCCCCGTACAAACCGCGGTCTTTGATCTTGTACAACGTGCTAGGAGCAGCAGCTGTGACACATGTCAAAGAACGAGTCTTCGCCATACCTGCCGTCCTTGCCGAGCACCGCCATCGTCGGCACTCAGATCCGAACAGATCCACCCAACACCTTATTGCCAAGCGGGTGACAGCAATCAACGTCATAGCCATCAGGCATGCTTTTTCATCATTTCGCATGCAGTCAAAGATGGGGTTTCGCGCCAACTTCGATCTGCCATCCAATCTCACCGAGTCGAACTACCCACGCGCTTCACCTCACATAGCGTGCCATGTCCAACATCAACATCACCAACGAACGAGAATCCTACCAAGCCGTCTTCGCACTCGATGTCATCACCGCAGCCGGCGCTCTGATCTTCCTTGGTCTGGCTTCGAAGCCTACCTTCCAGCGGATCAAACAGCGCCGCTTCACCGCACCGGGCAAGAATAGCGCGCGCGATGGCCCGCTGAAGACGACACTGGGAACCTACCTCTTCCTCTGGCCGGCGCTTCTCTGCCTCTTTGTCGCGTACCTATGTCGCTTCATATCCGATCTCCTCAAGACGAGCGGAACGATCGACTACGATGCGGATCTAGGATGGAATGGCCGTCGCGGATACACTCTCGCGGACAGTGACTACGCTTCGAGCATCTCGGCGCTTACGTTCGCCACGACGCTCGCGACCATCTTCTTCACGGTGCTGCTCAACGGCGGAGTCTGGATCCATTCTAGTCATGTCCAAGAGAACGGTACGGGTATCTCGACGCCGAAGACCATGTCGCGGATCTGGAACACCTTCATCATGGTTGCCATGCTAGGTACCGGTGTTGCAGCGTGGGGTCTGGGTTTGGAGGCACGAGACATCAGCACAGGTAGCTCAGGCCCGGATGCGCTCTTGTCTTGGTCCAACGTCATGGCTCATGACCGTGCGACGAGGATCACCTACATCGTGCACGAAGCTATCGTTGTCGCAGCCAGTCTGAGTGTTTCCATCGAAGTGTGGAGGGAGTATGGCACTACGAACAAGAATGCTCATGGTGTAAGTCTTGCCGTTAATGACAATATATAAGTTCCGTCACTAACGCCCCACAGTCACCCGAACGCAACGACCTCGCTCGTTTCGCTTTCACCGTGGTACCTCTCATCTGGCTCCGCGACATCTTCATCATCTACGACATCATCCTTCTCTACGTCGACACCTCCGGCTGGTCGACCAGTTCTGTCTTGGCTACGACTTTCCTGCTCGTCATTTGCAGGCAGTTTGCCAACCTAGCGATCTTGGGCATGGTGCTTTGGGGTGCTTGGCGAATGGGCCGCAGTGTCAGTATGTTTGGTGGAAGCTATGCTTGAGTGAGACAGCTACTCGCGGGCTTGTCGCATCGTGAAACTACATGAGCACTTCATCAAGCTTTAGACTCATGATGGGGTACTTACGGCACGGTTATAAACTTTCTTTTGTATGAGTAGGTGTAGGATAGTTTTGGCACATATGAGATTGTAATAGACTAGTAAATTTCATTGCTGCATTGTCATGGGATCGAAAAGTACGCCAAAGTGAACCCTAGCCAAATGACCGAACCTTAGGACCAACGAAACACAGCCTATACGAGACAATTTGTCTCAGTCAAGCACTTTCTTCGCCCTTATATATTGCACAGTGACTGCCTCTCTTCATATCTTCACTCCTATCCGGCACGTCAGCTACTCAAATAATAAAAGCACCATCATCCGCCAAAAATGAGCGACAGCGAGATGACCGACCTAGCGGACCAGCTCAACGACATCGAGGTCCCGCTAACCGCTCAAAGCAAGGCACAGCGCAAACGAGACGACGAAGTCAACAGCCTCCTCGGCACTGACATGGCAGGTCTAGCGGAGGAGTTCATGGACATCGCAATAGTCAGCCATCCTTCTCCATCCTCCGACTTACATGACCACCAAGATCTAGACTCCTCATCTTCTCCGCTCTCACCCCTAGCCATCGATCAGTGGATTAGCGAGTCCGAAGATGACGCGCGAACGCCGGAGGAGGACAACGCTTCGCTAGAGAGAGCTCTGCGGGAATTGGAAGAGAAGCGAGCTAAGTCACGAGCCAAGGAAGCGAAGAAGCGTAACTATGGTCGAATTGGTCGGAGCGGTAGAGTCACGAAGCTCGCAATTCGAGGTGGGCCCCCGGGGAAAGTGCAAGATAGCAGGAAGCTGCACACGGAGACTCACAACTATGGTCGAGTTGGTAGCAACGGTGGAATTATCAAGAGAAATATGGTAATCCGTGGTGGGCGCCCTGGGAAGGTGCGCAGTGAAACTAAGGTTGATCCTAGCGGTGGAACTACAAAGACAGAAATGGTAATCCGTGGTGGGCGCCCGGAGAAACCGCGGGATGACAGTAACGTGCACGGGGATAGGCGGACAAGCCAGGCACCAAAGGAAGCCTACCGTAAGCGAATGCCACCTGTGGAGCCCGTTGCCGATTCGATCTGGGAGAATCTGGAACATGAAGCGTGGCTGCAACGAGGCGGGAGGAGCTGGTCTACGGAGGCAGTCGCTGATTTTGGCCGAGACGAGAGAGACATGTACGCGTGCTTCAGGTAGGCTTCTCTTTAGGGCAAGGAGATGCAATATTGGTATGTTGTTTGCTGTGTGTAGCGTAGAAGAAACACCTATGGTTAAACGTTGTTGAACCACGGATAGATGTTCTTACCATGTCCCAGTTGGTATTTTCTAGCGAACTTCACTGCGCGTGCTGAAAACGCTGCGTATAAATCATGCTCGCCAACATCTGCAATCTTATTAGCAACATTTTTTTTAACCTTACTGACATATCTTTCCCTGTTAATCGAACCATTCAAGATGGCTCGCAAACGTCGCAGTGCAGACTCGACACCACCACCACCGCGGCGACAACGACCGCTTCTTCCGGGATCGCCAAAGGCAAGATGGGGTGCTAACGGTAATATCACCAATGCAGCTGACCTGAGTGAGGCTGAACTCGCGCTCGCGCAGGGCAGGCCTCGGGTTCTGCCAACCATGCCGGCTCCTGGTCCTCCTGCTCATAGCCCAGCTTTCCGACAACAGTTGGTCATCCCTACGCGAAGAGAGCATGTGGACCACCCACACGTAGCGACAAGCGTGCAGTATGGTCGTAGGACTGCGCCGAGGAACAGCGTGCGCAGCCAGCGATATGCTCCATATCCGCCTGCGTCTCCAAACTATCAGGCTGCCCGTCCCGGAGCAGGATATGCGCCGCCTGCCGTTACGGCACCAGTCTCGCGTCTGAACTTCGTGGAGCCGCAGCAGCGATACCAGCAATACCAGCATCCCCCGCAACAACAATATGGTAATGTCTTCCCTGACGCGGATCTGATGAGGTTTCCGTCAAATTCGAGTCAGGATACTTTGGGCCATGGCACTTCGCATCCTGTGGGATATCAGCCTTCAGGCAATACCTTCCAGGAGGAAGATTTGCGAGCTGAGGACTTTGAGCAAGCCGGACTGAACTTGGACGCAGTTCAAAATGGGGTGCCTGATGAGAATGGCGGGGACGCCCAATACCAGTCCGACTTTTCGGACTTCCAGAAATTCTTGTTGCATTCATCCGGGGATATGTCGGATGGATCGTACAGCCTTAACCAGATGGCTTCACGTCCGATCTTTCATCGGTATCCCGCTCCTGCTCCTGCTCCCGGTTACCAGCAGCCCCTTTCGAAACCTACCTTTACCGACTACAATGTCGCTGGGGCTTACCAAAGTCCATATGGGCCGACCATGTATGCGCCACAGCATACGCATCTCCATCCGCAACAGCGACCGGGACCGATGTACGCACCAGGCCCCGTCAACAATGTCGTCATGCAGCAGGCAGGCGCGATGTACGCGCCAGGCTCCGTCAACAACAACTTCGTACAGCAGCCGGGTACGATGTATGCGCCGGGCTACGTCAACAACTTCGTCGTGCAGCAGCCTCGACCGACGGCACAGCCGCGAAGCGGGGCAACATACCCTGTCTCCTACGCAACGACTGAGGAATGGGTTGAGGCGCAACGAAGGCAAGAGAAGAGGGTGAATGAGGGTGAGGATAAGGATGACGGAGGGGATGTATGAGAAGGGGATATGGACGCGGAGTACAAAGAAGACAGCGGGATCCCAAGATGACCAAGCGGCGTATACGACACGACGGCCGGAATAGACAAGCAACGCAAAATGGAGAAGGCTAAAGAAGAGAGAGCAGAAAAGACGCGGATACATGCGGAGGAAGAAGAGAAGACCACCAAGTGAGCAGCAGATATACAGACAGGCAAGCGATATTCTACATCGCGGACCTGAGTGTGAGGTTGCTCTTTGCGGTACCGACACCCCGATAACCGATATCGGAACGCTCGGAAGAGCTTCAACCCCCATTTAGATTTAGTGCTTGGCAGTCGCGGCAGCCAATGGGGTTGTTGCAGTATTTTTGACTTTGCTTTGCTAAATCACGCGTTGGAAAGCGAATGGGAATATTAGGGTAGCTTCAGCTGAGATTCTCAACCGTGTAAACATCTGTTAGCAGCAGGTTCAGTGGATCTCTCATTACCAGACAGCACGCAAACCACACGGCCAGATTAGTAGTATGACTTTTATCATTGGTATCTATTTTATTCATCTCTTCTCCTCGTACTCGTCGAACCGGAGCAGTTCCCCAATCCTAACTCGACTTCCCCTTCGGCGTAACCTCAGGAGACGCATAAGTAACCTGATCATGAAGATTCTCACGATGCAGCCACCTCCGCCAGTACGTCAAGGTAGTATCGTACGTCAAGCTAGTAGGTATATCAGACGAAGCCTTCTAAGCCCTCGACATGTTCTCGCCCTCCTCCGCCTTCTGGAGCCCGTACTTCTTGAGACTATCATGTGTTAGCAAATGCCCATCTATCCAGAACTATTCCATGGATGCAAACTCACCGAATGCTCTGAATAGCAATAAAGCCCGTAGTATCCATAGGACTAAAGTTATCCAGCGTATCCATACTAGCCTCCTCCTCAGAGTACAGCTTCTCCGTCTGACTGGACCGACCAAGCACATACGCGTTACCCTTGTACAGCTTCAACCTGACCTCGCCGTTGACCCTGCGCTGGGAGAAGAGCAGACTGTTCTCGATGAACTCGCGTTCGGGCGAGAAGTACATGCCGTTGTAGAGCTGGTAGCTCCAGTTGTGGGATACGAACTGGTCGCGCAGGTTGCGCACCTGGGCGTCCATGACGAGGCCCTCGAGGTCGAGATGGGCGAGGCGCAGGATGGTCATGGCGGGCGAGTCGTAGCAGCCGCGGGATTTGAGGCCGATGAAACGGTTCTCGACGATGTCGATGCGGCCGATGCCGTGGGTGAAGCCGAGCTTGTTGAGCGCGGTGAAGAGCTCGACGGAGTCGGTGTAGGTCTGCGAGGGGGTGGTGAGTTTGACGGGGATGCCCTTTTCGAAGTGGACGGTTATGTCGGTGGGTTCGTTGGGCGCGTTGAGCGGGGAGTCGGTCATGGTCCACATGTCGTCTGGGGGAGAGACATCGGGGTCCTCGAGGATGCCTGGGTTGTTAGTCTCAGGCATACAGTCTAGATATGTCATGTCTTACCGGCCTCGTAACTGCAGTGAGCCAAGTTGGCGTCCATAGACCATGGCTTCGCCTTAGTAGACGTAACCGGAATACCATGCTGCTCAGCATAGTCCAGCAGATCCTGCCTGCCCTTGAAGCGGTCGCAGAACTCCGGCAGCCTCCAGGGCGCAATAACCTTGATAGTAGGCTGAAGTGTGTAGAAAGCCAGCTCGAAGCGGACCTGGTCGTTGCCCTTGCCCGTGCAGCCGTGCGAGACGAACCCACAGCCTTCTTGTTGCGCGACGCGGATCTGTGCGCGGGCGATGACGGGGCGGGCCAGCGAGGTGCCGAGGAGGTAGCGGCCTTCGTACGAGGCGTTGCACTGGACGGCGCGGAAGCAGAGCTCCTCGACGAATTCCTTTTGCAGGTCTAGGATGACCATCTTCTTTGCGCCGATCTTGAGCGCCTTCTTCTCTACCTCGTCCCACGGCTCTTCCTGGCCGACGTTGGCGAGGAAGCAGACGACCTCATAGCCCTCCTCTTTGTCTACGCGTTAGATTGTGAGGTGTGTCTGAATGTGCTTCTGACGTACCGATGAGCCATTTCAGGATCGTGGAGGTGTCGAGGCCGCCTAATGACTCAGGTTAGTTTGTTGGCTCTGAGCAAGTGAACGCAGTTGACGCAGGTGAACCCAAGTGAACGCATTTAGCATAGAACCGTCTGTTGCATGGTACTCACCAGAGTAAGCAAGGCAAACGCGTCCCTTTGACATATTTGCAAGTATTCGTGTACAGAGAGGGAGAAGGAAGAAGTCAAGAAGAGTCAATTGAAGAGGGGTTGCGGCGTCTGGGGAACGACGTGTGGAGAGTCAGAAACCTTATCTTATCGCACAAAAAATGTTCGGTCCCTCACCATCCCTGCTGCCCGATCATCGGCTGTCAGCCTCACGACGACCTGAACTATGACATTAAGGTAGCTAGAGTTCGCGTCGCAAACATCACAACAAGTTTACACACGAACGCAACAACCCACGGGTGCGTCTCAACGGAATGATATTCGACAAGGTATATAATCCCAACGCCAAGTATGCAATGCCCCGTTTCGTCCCAGAGACATAATTCGTCGCACGCGCAAAGTATAATCTTAACCAGAGACTGTCGCTACCCAAACTTCCCAAGATGCAGCGCCAAAAGTCAAATACGCGTAAACACTCATCTCGACGCGCTGGACGTGTTATTGACACATGTGTCGCTAGAAAGCACCACCAGCAACCCTCTCCCTCTCATAGAAAACAATATACGCCTTCTCGTTCTGCAACCGATTATGCGGCGGAAGATTCCCAGGATCAAAATCCGTAATCTTATCATCGTTGAAACTGCGCCAACATCCCCTAGACTTATCCTTGACAAACGCGATGTAATGCCCGCTTCCAAGCGTAGCACCGATATGCCAGATAACAGCATAGGCGTTGTAGACATACGGCCCATTCATAGTAGGATCGCTCTTCACGCCAGCAAGCTGCGCAGGTCCATCTCGGGCCTTTTCCGACACATATCTTTCTTGTTCTGGCGTCATGGGTGGCTCGACAAAGGGTCCCATGTCGAGGCGTTGGAGCGGGAAATTAACAGGCGTCCGGACTTTGCGTGCGCTTTCCGTGCGCGAGGCGCTGAAGCGTTTGAAGTGGATGACGAGGGTGTCGGGGGCGCGGGTGATGGTGATCTTCTTTACGGCTTCGCGGTCTTTCTTGCAGCGAGGGCAGCGCCAGAGTTCGTCGCCTGCTAGACGCTCTGGCGCGCAGTATGAGTTTAGACAGTGGCGTAGATCGCATTCGCCGTCTCGGGGAATCTCCACGCTGATACTCCAGAAGGCTTCGTATGTTGTACTTGTTACGCCGCATGTCTGGCACGTAAGCTGCGATGCATGCTGACCAGCGAATAGACCGCCAATGACCGACATGTCGCGGTGTTGGTATCGTCGCCACTCAATCATTGCCGAGTATTGTCGGGGAAATCTCTCTCGTTGCAGCTCTTCCTGGTCTGAAAGTGGCTTGAGTGGCGGTTTATTCCAGGTTAGGTTCAAGTCTTCGTGCATGTAGTCTAGGACAAATTCCAGGAACTCCTTGGCGTCTTGCTGTTCGTCAATGCCCCACTGCGAGTTGAAGTGTCCGCAGATACGCTGTTCAAAGTTAGCAATGCCTGGTTTCTGCTTCCATTTTTGACTTACCCTGAATGTGCTGGGGCGCACGGACGTGACATCGCCCTTGTACAGATTAGACAGTAGCGTCGCGTACGCCTCTGGCAATATCCCCTTTGTTCCCTTCCAGTTGTCTCGTTGAAGATCTCGCTGATATCGTCCGGTGAGGAACAGGTCTGAAAGCAATAGATGCCCACTGAGACACTGCACCACGGAGTTCATGTAGCACGTGACACCAAAGTTCAGCAGGCCTGTCCTATGTAGCCTCAGGTTACTAAACTGAGGTTGTCCGTTGTAGACAACATTGCGGTTCTGTTCTTGCCGATCGTGTACGCCACTGTAGCTAACTCTAGGAACCGACGGTGGCGGCCGAGAAGGCGCGACGGGTATGGCAGGTGCGACGTATTGATTGGTCGACTGGAACTTGGACGGGTACATCATGGATGACTGCTCGGCTTCAACGTCGGGGTATCGTCGTAGGAACTCTTCTGTCGAGCGGTAGAAATCCTGCGTAGGTTCGTCCTCCTCTTCACCATCTGCCGGAGGCACTTCGACTGCAGCACGTCCCTTTCGAGCTTCTTCCAGCCACTGTTGCTGCTCTTCTTGGTCCATGGGAACGTATTCGCGCTTCGACCTTCTCTGCGTATTGTTCCTCGCGATATGACTGGCGGCTGGGGATCTTCGGATAGCCCGAGCCCGCGTCGGACCAGCAGCCACTTGTCCAGCAGTGTTCGATGTCTTCAAAGCCTGTGGGCCCACCAGGTCCATCCAAGCGTCAAGACCACCTTTGAGAAGAACCGGAGGTCGCCTGAGCGGTTTGTCCGCGTTGAACTCGTGCAGGGTGTCAAATAACCGCTTCAACGCAATTTCGCTATCAGATCGGTTGTGTCTATGCATGAAGTCAATGTTCTTTGTCGACTCGTCGTAGTATACAACTACATCGAAGTCGGCCCTCTTGTCGAACATGTCTTGTTCCTCGTCTGGCGATATGATGAGACGGTCTAGAAGCTGTTCGGCGGAGTCGCCATCGCGCAAGGTCAAGGGCTCTATGCACATGATGTTACGCACAAAGATGTGCCCAGCGTCGAAGTCTGTCCTGTCTCGTACGTCGATGGTGAGTACATTGTACATGCGGTAGTAGTCGTAAAGCATGCTGGCATCGATCTCAAGTTCAACCGTCTTGCTGACAGACCTCGTTCGCCCATTACCATCTCGAAGGGTTTGCGCGGGAAAGTATGAGTCGGGCGCACTGTTTGCGTTGGGTGCATACGCTGATGCACTTGAGGCGGCAAGTGAATTGGTACGGCCCCCGGTCCCGTTCAAACTCCTGGGTGTACTCCGAGGTGCGTTGATGCTCGAAGGACCTGAGATGTTCCTCGCTGGACTATAAGTAGGACTAGGCTCCTTCGGTAGTGAAGCCGCGAATTGTGTATCGAGAGGCAGTTTCGGCGGCGGCGGAGGCATATGAAGGGGTGGCGGTGGCATGCCCCGTGGACCCATAATCCGGTTTGTAGAATGGTAGTCTGCAGGTGAGGGCATCTTGACGGACAGATCTTGGCTGGGGCGAGGCGATGTATCAACTAGCGGACCGGTCCCTCTAAGATTCGCGAACCGCTGAGCAAGATCATTCACTCCATTCACATTCGATATGCTCTGGTGCACAGCCCGCCCATGCAGCGATTGCGGCTTCGGTTGCACGGGGGGTTTTCTCCGTGAAGAATCCAGAGAGGCCGCAGGTGAAGCGCGACCGTTTGGCAGTCCGGTGGGGACTTCAGGAAGCATCAGCTCGTCGTCTTTGCGCATCGCAATCATGCCATTGCGGTTGCTTTGTGTTGTAGAGGGAGGTGTGGAGGTAGTCCTGTGATGGGCGCCATTCCTCTTGTTGTCGTTCTTTATAATGTCCTTTATGCGCACAAACCGCTCTTCGTTTGACTTGATCTCTTTCATAAGCTCGTTGAAGTCGCGGTGGATTTGGCTTCGGCTGCCGTTGATCTTGTCGTAGTAGTCGCGGTGGGTGGGTATCAATTCGGCCACGATCTGATATGCGACGATGTATTCCCAGTAGGCGCCGGCGGGAGAGCGGTTGTTGAGCATGTTCTTGGCCGAATTGAAGTGCCCCCTGGCTCGTTCAAGGAGGAGTTTGATCTGTGATGGTCAGCGACTGGCGCATGAACGTGTTACCTCTGAGGCGGCGTTGGATGAGTACCGAATGGTGTTTTAGCGACTCGGCCGTGTCTGTCGCAGAGGCTATGATTTCGGCAATGGGCGGGAATGGGCCAACTGGGCCTCTGGAGTCACCAGCGCCGTCGCCGCTTCCCCATCCGTCTGCGCCGACGCCGTGCGCGCCATTGGTGTAGCCGTTCATGGCGGTGGTGGAGGTGTGGGCGGGCGAAGGAGGTGCTGAGGGCGGCGGAGGAGGTGCCGCACTCACAAACACACTTTAATCGGCGGGCAGGCGTGCATGTTCTCGAGTCCGAGCAAGGCGCACCTGGAGTCGAATACGCGTACGTGTGGCCAGAGAGGCAGTGTTGATCGGGAATGCGGGGCGGATCGGGTAGCGCGTGATTGGGCAGTGGCGTGCAATAAACGGGCGGCGATTCTACAGCAGCGGGCGGGTGCCAGGGGAGATTTGGGTATCGTGAGTGAAAGGCGTTGGGCGTGGATGGCCGTCCCGCGATTCGCAGGGTTGAAGCATGCGTCGGTGGATGCGGCTCAGAGGCGTCCGGCGTCATCGCCAAGCCCTCACCTCGGACAGCTTGCTACCTAACCACCACAGCGACTATCCCCACGCGCTACTCTCCACCAAGCCGCAACTCTAATTCCAAGTCGAAGCAGCTATCAAAGTACATCGATTTACATCTGACACCTACAAACTCATTCACACGCTGGGAGCGCCCTACATCATGGCGGGCTGGTTCGGGTCCTCGACCACCGGCGCGCTCGACGAGCAGATCGAGCGCGCCACCTCTTCGAGCTTGTACGAGCTGAGCCGAGACGTAATTCATGAGAATATACATGCTAACACACATCAGAGAGGACATGCCCCTCAACCTCGAGATATCCGACGTTATTCGCTCCAAGACGGTGCAGCCTAGAGATGCCATGCGCGCATTGAAGAAGAGGATAGGGAATAAGAACCCCAACGTCCAGCTTGCCACCTTGAACGTATGAATCACTCTATAGAAACATCACGAGTTCTGCTAATCCTCCCAGCTCACAGACACGTGCGTTAAGAACGGCGGCGCCCACTTCATCCAAGAGATCGCTTCCCGCGAGTTCCTCGATAATATGACGTCCCTGCTCAAGGCACCCCCGACCGTCGCACCCAACAACGATGTGAAGAACAAGATGCTCGAACTTATACAATCATGGGCGACTGCCGCTGAAGGGCGCCAGAACCTCAGCTACATCAATGAGGTCTACTACAGCCTGCAACGGGAGGGCTACCACTTCCCTCCAAAGGAGAACATCTCCAGCAGTATGCTCGACAGCAGCGCAGTACGTTGAAATCATATCACGCAAATGACACGGACTAACACTTTCAGCCTCCCGAGTGGACCGACTCCGACGTCTGCATGCGATGCCGTACGCCCTTCACCTTCACGAACCGGAAGCACCACTGTCGCAACTGCGGAAACGTCTTCTGCGGCGCATGCTCGAGCAAGAGCATCCCGTTACCCCATCTCGGCATCATGGACCCTGTGCGCGTCGACGACGGCTGCCATGCGAAGCTTACCGAACGGTCGCGGGGAACACCACTCCCGAGAGTCTTCGACACTCCCAAACCACAGAGAACGCTATATCAGGGCTCAATGGAGCCGCGGAATGCGCGCGTCGAGGACAGCTTCGATGCTGACCTGAAGCGAGCGCTGGAGATGAGTCTGGACGAAGCCAAGGGAAACAGCTCTTCCGGCTTTGTGCCTCAGTCGCAGTTGCAGTCACAATCCAAGCCAACGAATGGGACGAGCAAGAAACAGCCTGAAGAGGAGGAGGACGCCGATCTGGCTGCCGCTATTGCAGCTTCCTTGGCTGACATGGAGGAACAAAAGAAGAAGTATGCCACGACCTTCCGGGAACAGGCCTCCAATGCGAACGGATCAGCACCTTTTGTTGCGCCTAAGAATGATTACGAGCTCACACCTGTCGAAGCCGAGAACATCAACCTCTTCTCCACATTGGTCGACCGGTTACAACACCAAGCGCCTGGTACTATCTTGCGAGAGCCACAGATACAAGAGCTGTACGAGAGCATTGGAAAGTTGAGGCCGAAACTTGCGCGTACCTACGGCGAGACTATGAGCAAGCACGGTATGTCACATCTCTGCGTCATCGGAACTGTACTAATGTGAGCAGACACACTACTTGACCTACACGCGAAGCTATCAACCGTCGTCCGATACTACGATCGCATGCTCGAGGAGAGACTTTCGAGTACCTACAACAACCAGACCAACGCCATGTACGGTCTCCCAGCTTCTTCACAACGGCCAGCATCCAACCTATACCCAAGCATACAGCAGTCAGGAGCACCGGGAGCCGGTGAGAACTACTACACAGGAAATGCAGACCCTTCAAGTGCATACGGACAACCACAATCACAATATGGTGGTGGTTACCAAGCACCCTACCCACAGTTCGACAAACGACCACAGTCCTACGCTCCTCCCCAGGATCAATACCAGCAACCCTCACAACCATACCCCAACCTCACACAACCGCCACCTAATACTTCATACCCGAACCCTGCTTCACCACAACTTCAGCGCCAAGTATCGAATCAACAGTACCTGCCACAACAGTCCTCCGGATATCCATCGCAAGCACCTCCGGTATCTGACGCAGAGAGCGCCAGCTTCTACTACGGAGACAGCGCTGCAGCGCAACCCTCTCAGCCGCCAATGCAACGAAGCCAAAGCTACGGCTCCCAGCCATCCCAACAACAGCAACCGCCATCTCCGCAAGCATACACCCGAGCTCCACCACAGCAGACGCCTATCTCCCCACCCGCACAACCTACGACTGCGTGGCAGAACCCGCCGTACCCCAGGCAAGATCAGCCACAGGCTCAGCAGCAACAGGCACCCCCACCACAGCAGCAGCAGCAGCAGCAGGCACCTCCCCAGCAACAACAGGCCCCGCAGCAAGCGCCCCCACCCCAACAGTACTGGCAACAACAACAGCAAGCGCCCCAGCAGCAGCAGTCTTCTGCGTGGCAATCTGCGCCGTATGCGACGGGTGGTTATGGGCCGGAGAGTTTCCCGTCTGCGCCGCAGAATCAGTTGCCGGTTCAGCAGCAGAAGGTTGTGGATGAGCCTTTGATTGATTTGTAGATGATCGAATTAGGGTGGGCTATCATGTGTTTTGGGCTTTGGTCTGGGGGATAACATGGATGACGTATTCAACGCGCTGACATTATGGGACGGCATAATTTGATAGTCTTCAAAGGGGCCTGGGACAGGATTGTTCGTCCGGGCTTTTGGGCGTTTGAGAGGTGGGGAAGACCGATAGCATCGCGCATAGATACCTAGGTATGAAGATAATTGCGAATATCACACTATGTCACGTCTACCCATAACTCCAACTCCTCACTCTTTTTCTCTTTCTCGATTTTGAGAATCTAGCTGTCCGAGTTCATTGTCTTCCCTTCGAGGAAGAACGAGACGACATTTGCATATTCACTTCCTTCAGAAATGAACAAAGCCATGCGATACGCCGGATCTGGCCAAAAAGCCGCGACCTCCATTGACGGACTGACCAAACAACAAGACACAAAGGTGACGTGCTTTACTTGTCTACCGCATACAATGCAGACTTGGCACATAGTTGCTGGGACGAAGGATGACTACAATACATCCTCAGCACACTCATCGCGACACGGAGACGACATCCACACAAAACATTCAGCATGGCAACAACATCCACAATCACCGCCGTCCTCACAACATCAACAACCTACGTCGCGGACCACGCAATCCAGCCCGGAGCCTCCCAACCCTCAACCCCCCTCTTCACCCCATCCACCCTCCTACCCCTCCTCATCCTCCTCTCCATCCCCCTCTTCCGCACGCTCGCCTCCGCCCGCCGCCAAAAAATCACCAAATCCAACCAAGAAGTCCGCTGTCTAGAACACGCATGGCGCGTACCCTGGTTAACATCCGACTGGACGACGTTATACGGGTTGATTGGGTTGGCGCAGAAGGGCGAGATAAGAGTCGAGCATACGCCATTCCATGCTGAACATCTCTCTACAATGCAGGGGCGATTGAGGAATGAATACGGGACAAACAGGAAGTACCGATGGGCTTTGCACCGATTATTAGAACGCGGCATAATCCCCCTTTCCATCAGCGACGGCGGCGTCTCAACCACGCTCACCCGTCCCTTCTCCCTATCCCCCACCTTCCCCTTCCTCACCCTACCCTCTTACAGACAAACCAAAAGCCGGGGCTCCTTCGAATTCCTAATCCCGCACCCCGAGCGAGTGGAAGCAAAAGCATTACTACAACTGTTGGGCCAGAACAGAATGAACTACAACATCTCATGCCGCACGCACAACCCCAAGATGCGTAGAACGCGGTCTTCGATTGCCACCGGTTTCAACGATGTTGGACAGCCAGAGTATTATCCGCTTTCCGTGGGCGCGGAATCGAGTTGTGAAATCCTTCTCCCCTTCCTACCCGACGAAGAAGTGGAAAGTGCGCGTGGGGAGCGGATAGCTGGGCTGGGTGATTACATCAGGGAAGAGGAAGGGACAGAGGGGAGACCGCGTGTGCCCTTGTTGCACTGGAGTAGTTGGGCTGTTGTTAGGGTTGAGGCGGCGCATTGGGGGTATGTAGAACTGGATCATTATGTGCTGGGTGCTGTGCAGGATAGTGGGATGGGGGTTACGTATAAGAGAGAGTTTAGTGGGCAGAAGATGGTTGTGAAGGAGGTGGCTGCGTGGGAAAGAGGTGTTTGTGAGAAGAGGGCTGTGGGGGAGATTGAGCGGTGTGGACTTGGGTTGTAGGGAGAAGATGGATTGGAGATGTTGTTATGTTGGTTCTTGTGTGCGCCATCTAGAAAGAACCGGGTTCTAATTGTCTTTTCATCCATGCTCCGATTTCTTCTATTCGTGGACGCGTTGCTGGATTGGGGTCTTGTTGAGACCAGAGTCCGACGCCTTCGTACGAGGTTAGTTCGACTCTGTCTTGGGCGATTTCTTCGTATTGCTTCTTCTCTACTGCGTCGTGCCAGCGGGATCGCCCAGAATGCGTCTTCAGGATTTGGCGGGCGATGCTGCGTCGAAGGTGCTTGGCTAGATCATTTGTGGTATCGTTGAGCGGACTCTGCAATCCAGTTGTAACGTTCCATATCGGTAGACTTAGTCTGGTGCCTGCTGGAGGGTAGTTCCGAGCGTAAGCGCGACATCTGCTTAGCGTTGGTACTGCCGGTGGGGCTTTGATGGCATCTTCAAAGGTCGCATAGTGGTTCATGGCCATCTGAGTCTCGATGTCGAGGAGCTCGTCTGGTTGCTGTGATGCAAAAATGTCGTCTTGTGGCGGCAGGGTAAGTTGCGCATGAGGAGAACGGAAGAAGTGCAGTGGAGATGCAAATCGATCGAAGTAGTCTTGCGGCTTCCTAAATAGAACGTCACGCCTTTCCGACAAAATCATCGTGGGTATGATTTCGTTCTCTCCATAAGCTTGCCAAGATGTCGGCGGCGGTGTTTTGGGCAATCGCTTCCTGCCACGCTTCTTTTCAGGTTGCAGATTCTCTATAGCCTCGCGAATTGCCAATGAACCAGCCATGTCTCCATCAGCTGGAAGTTGGGTTTCGTCGCCATATTGCGGCTCGGGGAGATCCTCCGGCTGGACGACTGGAAGCTCATCTGGGAACACCCAATCTACAATCGGATTGTTGATGGCTGCAGCGCCGATTCGACTCTCCCCAACGCGGCACTCTGTCAGAGCCAGCATCGTTGCCAATGAGCCGCCTACTAGTTCTCCGCATACACCCATGCGAGCTAGATAAGGCCGTTCGAATTCATCGATAAGGATATGCTCGCGGACCCAATCGTAGCCAAGCAGCACATCGTGACATGGGGTCGGATACTGATGCGCCGACGACGCGCGGTAGTTGATACGCACGATAGTCCCAGCACTTGACTCTTTTAGCGTTGTGATAACGCGTTCGTCTTCATCTGAGCTCTCTGGCACTACTGGTCCTGGAGGCAGATAAAGTAGGACCGGAGCTTTAGATGCTGATGCGTGGAATACGCTAAAGAAGGTTAGTACTAGAAGAAGCCAAGATGATGCCCAGAAGCTGCGATCTGAGGTATGCTCGCTTAGGGCGGGGCATGGTGTTGGATTGCGGAGGAGCAAAGCGCTGTGAGGTCATCGCACAGCAGGCGGAGGATTCCCCGGGCAATTGCAACGACGAGGCAGGACAGACAACGTCATGTGAAGACGAGACGGAGCAAGACTTACTCAACCGTAATGGAGCCGTTTGACCGACAGGGGATCTCGATGCGTTCACATCGTGGGAGGGCGGTGACGGCCGAGTAAGGTCGTCTGGGGGCGAGGAGCGAGGATCGGGGCGGTGATAGGGCAGTGAAAGCCTTCAGACAGGAGTGTCGCAGCATTAATGGGGACCATGCAAGCGATGGTGGGCACAGGTGTAGTCACAAGTCACCAGGCGGGCAAGGCGTGCAAGATGAGAGACCTCAGTTCGCTTGGGGCTGTCGCTTCCGCATGGGGACGGGACGACGGCCCTAAAGGAAGGAGCCACCGCCGCGAGGAAGGCGCATCAACACAGCACAGACGTGAAGGAAAGGAATGCAGAATTTGCGTGCGCGATATAAAAACCGGTGCGACAATAACAAAAGCCGTTAGCAGAGCTGTCAAACATCAACAGTTGTGCGGTAGTGCTCAGGGGGAGTGGTGGGCGGGTCAGCATGGGGCGCGGCGTGCAGGGAAATTAGGCTAGCTGCTTTGAGCCCCGAACTGTCGTGGTCTGGTGCAGTCCACAACCCGCAGCCTGATTTCATTTCTACGCCGCCTCCGCTCCTTGGTGCCGACCTGTCTTTCATTCCCGTCTGTCCTTGACCGTTGTGCACTGTGCGATTCTGCCTGTGGTGACGAATTCCCCGCAGGCCCCTCGAACCTATTACGCTCACGCCCATTCGCGCCTACGACCCGCTTTCACAGCCTCCCAGACCCGCGTAGGACCAAACTCCGTATCACCTAATGCACGCACCTGCACGCTGCGCCCGATAATCCTCCCTAATATATCCTTTTGCGAAGATTGCGTTGTGCGACAGCATCGTGTTTCCAACATTGCGACCCCAACGCCTTATCGCGAAGACCTCGACCGCCCTTTCAACACGTGCGCCTGCTAGCCTCTACCTGGGCACCGCAATCCTCGCGCCTCCACCGAGCCTACACCGAACCTATACACCTACGCGAAACTGGCGATTGTCGAATAATACCTGGGAAACGCTGCTTCGGGTCGTCGCCCGTTAGCTTATCGATATGGCGGAAGGATCCAAAGTCCGCGCAGTCTTCACCCTGTGCAAGAACCTAGTACTGGCGGCACTGCTCTATGCTGCTATCTACGGCGTCATCACCTTTATAAACGACCCCTCTGTTGCTGCAAAGGGCAAGATTGGCATTCCCGCCTTCCTGGACAAGGCTGGACCCACGGAGCTGATCGAGACAACCAAGGCGGGCGTCAAGGTCAAGTTCGCCGGCACCACCAAGACTGTCACCATCAACCCACATGCCAATGTCTTCAACCGCCCCATTACCGCCGTCAAGAACAAGGACGACTACCTGGGTCCCCGCCCCCATGTCGACACCGAGGCCGACATTGACATGCTGATTGAGGAGTGCCGCGGCACCTATGCTGGCATTGAGAAGATGAGGAAGCCCTTTGACTGCCTCAAGTTCTTTGCAGAGGGCGAGGACCGCTACTACAGCCTGCCAGAGCCCGCCGACCGAGCCAGCGCCCAAGACCCCCGCAACGCCGACTTCATCAACGCCGACGGACACGGCAAGACGCTCGAGAGCTACACCCCTGTGAACGACGCGATTGCTGCCAACGGAACCAACATCGGCACCTGCCCCGGCCCGATCATCCCATACCACACCTACTGGACTGGTCCTGCGACCTGGCGAGTCGAGGTCTTCATCAAGAGTTACCTCTACACCCAGAATCTGGCTTGCTCTCGTCTTTGGCTATGGCTTGACACCGACCACAACCCGAACGCTGTCGAACACATGCTGAACAAGGATGCTCTATTTGCCCGTTTCCTGCCTCTGGTCGAGCGAGGTGACATTGTTGTCATGCCCTGGAAGTTCCCTAACCGCATCCCACTGGCTACCGACAAGGAAGACAAGAACGGTTTCGATTACTACAGCAAGCCCGGCGCCGTGAACGCCAAGGGAGAGAAGGACGTGGCCGAGAACATTATTGAAGACAAGGATGGCCAGCAGTGGCTCGTCCTGACCCAGAAGCAGATGACATTCCTTCCGGTCGCCGTGTCCGATGCCGTCCGCTTCATCGTATTACATATCTACGGAGGTGCTTACTTCGACATGGATGTTCTGATGCTCCGGGACATGCGACCACTTCTACTGCCGAAAGAGCATGCCTGGGCAGAAAGATGGGCGGCACATCCTCACCCCGGTGATTACAACACTGCCATCATGTCACTCTCGGCAAACTCCTCCCTCTCATCCTACCTGCTCTATGGCGGTATCAGAATGGGCGTCAACTTCCATCCCCGCGTGCTTGGTCGCATGGCCTGGAAAGACGGACGCGACCAGGAGTTTAAGATGTTCGAGACGGCTGCCTTTGATCCCATCTGGACAGAGTTCAACTGGGACCGCGAAGGACGCTGCACAGTGCCATGCATCCGGGACTACAGCGCAGTCTTCAAGGGCAAGATTGGTGGCGTCAAGGACGAGTGGGAGAGCTATGACGGCCCACAGCTCAACCGCATCGACCTCAAAGACGCGCAACGCAAAGAGCTCAGAATGCCCGCCAGCGACTCCTTGGCCAAACGCGGGGAAGAGAACGTACCCGCGTCCGCTGCGCTGCCAACTCCCAATCACGGCGACAAAGAGCACCCCGATTCGTTCCAAGCCACGCTCGACGAGGAGGCTGAGCTGAGAAAAGCTGGTGTGATTACTGACTACGTCTTGTCGGAAGACAAATTCCCTCCCAACAACCGCACGCTGGAGAACTTCTTCCGGGGTGCCTGGACATATCACATTCACAACCAGGTAAGTCTCAACAGAAATTTCCACATGTTGTTTTGTTGCCACCCCAACCCCGCTTCTGCGCATCTAGTCCGATGTCCGTTGTCCCTGCAGCATGTATCTTGGCAACGGCTTCTTCCCCACATAAAAGACGGAAAAGCAAAGAACTCACGCTAACAATGCATCGCAGTGGATGAAGCATCCCGAACCCTCGTCGTGGATCTCAGTCCTCGAACACGCCCACGACGGTTTCATCGCCGGCAAGCGCACGAACCCTTATGGCGAGAAATGGACTGGTCCTACCCTCATGCCATACAACTACTGGCCTGAGTACGTGTGAGGCCCCGGCAGCCACCGAACCTTAACCCCCCTTCTGCGACATCGAGCTACCAGCCGATGCGCAGAGGTTGCCGTGTCGAGTGCTGTCGCTTCGGGGGAGACAACAATCCCTCTTCGTCAGGCGAATGTCGCACACGGAGATATTTGTGGTGGCCAGCTACAGATCCCCCCTGTGGCTTTCTGCTATGGAAACGGGCCAGCGCTTCTTCGACCACCTATCAATCACCCATTTATGGCATCACGATACGCTCAAATTCATTTTTTTCTCGTCAAAAATATAAGCGCAGCATAAAAGCCAGATTTCAAGGATGTCTGCCTTTTTGGAGTTTCTGGTGTTGATTTTAGTACTACTTCTTCAATTGGCTCGCTTTCGCGGCATATACCCTTCGTTTCTTGTTAATTGTTCTTGCACTTTCCCTGGGCCAGTGGCACATGGTAAGGTTCTTTTTTGGTGTTGGAGTATTCTGAGTAACAAGATGTGGTTGCTAGGTAGTAGGGTAGCGCGATTTAACGATGTGGCGTCATGGCCAGAACTTAGGAGACTAGAAATGGAATGAATCTAGAGAATTTGTTTGAAGCTATTGTTGTGTATATGTGTGCTGATTAGTTCTGTTTTCCCGAGTATTGTCTTTGTGTGGGTTCTGCGTCAAGCCAGAGACGGTGGCGTTTTCGCAGGGGAGTGTTGATCTTCTTGTTTGCGGGCTTGTCTCGTGGTGAGCCGAATGCAATGACTTTGAAAGGTACTTTGGGTGGTTGCGTATGTGATCCCTGTGTCTTGCCGAGGAAGGGAGTGTTGATGGGTATACTGGAGCTTGTGTTTTGACACGGGTCAAGTGATACGATGTATATACGTAATGCAGGTATATTTTCTACATCTCTGCTTTGGTATGGATTAGCTTAGCTGACCTTGCTCCGCCTACTTAGACTTACCCTATAAGTGGAAATTGTAGCTACTGATCAAACCAGATTGAACAACGAAGACGGGTAGACGTTGGAGTTAATGCGGTCGATGGTCCGAAGACAGTGTACGCTTGAAGTTAGCTTGTATTATAACCTTATTACGGTAGAGTGTTAACGCAAAGCAGGGCAACAAACGCAGTCGGGAAACTTTGTATAGTAATCTTGATGCAAGTGTACTTTCTAAACACCTTGTGCTCGCTGTATACAGGTGTCTCGACCTTATAAAAACCTCTTTACTTAGTTACTAGATTTAATATCTAAGTAGAGTTAATAATGTAGTAAAGTTCAAGAATAATACACTGCACATAGCACTTTTGATGCAGCAGACAAATAATTTTACTATATATATTGTTTCTATTCTTAGAGATAACTAGCGACTACGTATAGTTAGCTTTCTCTATACAACTATCTACTAGCTAAAAAGAGAAACGAATAAGCCTTCCTACAGGTTAAGAGCTTCTAAGTAACGCTTTATTTTCTTAAATTCTTTGTAAGTAGAACTGCTTATAGTTTATATAAGGCGTGCAGTGTAGTAGCTGCAAGCATTGTACTATACTTACGATCTTTCTTAAGTGTAAGAGTATGTAGTTGCAATAAACGTAATTACAAACTAGAAATTTTAGAAAGACAGATCTAGATTTAAGCATGTATGTAGGGAAGAAAAGTCTAGGCACGCAGATTTGAAGCATATCTGTTGTCCGAGCCGGGTAAGCGAGGTCGAGAAGTATGTAGTCTATCCCAAGAGATTGCTACGCCGGTTGCGATTCGTCTAGGTTACAATACACTCTACTTTACCTAATAGGTACTACTACACGAGATACTAGTCGTTACCTACCTTATCATCGTTCCACTAGACGTGATGCGATGATACCTGGTCTCGAATAGTTACGACAATTGTACCAGCCTGTTAACAGTCCTTAGCCGGCGACTCCTCTAATAGCAATAAGCCGTTGCAGCAATATCTAGTGCCGCCTACCGTCTATGGGAGATGACGGCCCATGCAAGGAATAAGCTCTTGTGTTGACGATACTTCTCTTTCTTCGAGAGGACCTGATTGGATGGGTACATATGGATTTCGGAAGTTGTGAGTCGCTCGTTGCGATAGGTCATCATATGCAAGGAGTAGCAGACAGGGTACTTTGCCTACATCGTTCTTGTCTAAAGAAGAAGAAGATAGCAGCCGTAGCGGTCACGCGGAGTCGGAGTGATATTACCAGAGCCGCACCATAATTAACCAACGGGCTGTCATAGTCGTCGGATAAAAGCCGTGGTCTTGGAGCCGCACACTAACACATCATCCAACGGGACGCATGCCAACAGCCGAGAGTATGGAAGGTTTTCAAGATGAAACAGTATCAAGTGCCCAAGTCTCAGTTGCAACAATACGGAGTATCGTCCATGGGTGTGATTTCCTGACCTGCCTGTTCGCGGTACGATCACCCGATGAGCTGCAGTCGGCCTCGTGACGAGCCCCATACAACGCGCTTCTATGCCAGCGGAAGAGCGCGATACTTTGTAAAGGTCCGAGAGTGTTCCCGTTGATACGGCTACAATACGGCTACGCAATTGCCATCCCCCACCAATCTGTCAATGATCATCGTCTCACATGCGTCGAGAGATCCTGGCCATGTCCCGACCCCCACGCGTGTCAAACAGGTCCCTCGTGTCTTGCACCGTGGAAGTAACGTTCCAGAATGAAATCCGCCTGTTCTCCGGAGTCACTTGGTAGGGTATCCTTGCTGTGGAGCCAGATCTGACAAGCGCTTTTCCCGAGATTCGTCCTGTACCTTGCTGGTGAATGCCAGCAGGGATGGAGCATGACAAACGTCTCGATTCATGCGTGCGTGAATGTCAAGCGGATCGGCATGTACTGCATTTTAGACTTCCGTCCCGGTGCTTTGGTGGCGGTGCGGCTGGGAGAAAGGCGTTGCAAGTGTCGTTGAGCGCAGCTCCTACCTTTCGTACGAAGTTGAACCATCGCGTCTCTTGGGCAAATGCAAGTCGCCGAGGTACCAAGTAACCAAGACCCGGGGACACCGACGTGGAAGCTGATCTTATATTCTTTTGCGGCAGGGACTGACGTGAGATGAAGCAAGTCGGGATGTGGTGGGAATCGGAGATCGGTTAGTAGACGCCGTAAGGACGCTAGTCCAGAAAGGGGATCGCGCAGACTCTATCAATTTAGTTGACGTTTTTCCAGAACCCAACCTGCCAGCGCGGACCGATTCACTGACACTCCTGCCTCAGCTTTCCCACGCGAGGCGCTCTCGAGCACGACTGTCACAATCCATGGTTTGATGCATGCCGGGAAGTGACGGAACTCAAATACGCTTTTCACCACTCAGACGGACGAGATCTTCACTATGACGTCTAGAAGAGTTTTGAGGCTTCTCATCCTCGTAGCTGATCCTCCGCATGGGATAAGATGAATGCGAAAAAGCGGGGTCGCGGCAAGGGCCTGTACGCGTCCGCGCTTAGCAATATTCGCATACCGGGTACCATGTATACACTGAGGTGTTATGAACGGCTATCGCCAATTTATCCATCTTCACTCCCGGGTTTCATCGTCTCCTTTGTTTACAAACTTGGACCGCAACGATGTTGAAGACGTTTGACAGCAGCACTATGAGTGAGGTGACAGGTAAACCTCATTCAAAGGGTTCCGACAATTCGGCGACGCCAGCGAATCCATCGTCCGCGGTCCCACAGCCTACGGCACCTCCCGAGCCCCCTCGCCGCCAACAGATGCGCAGCTGCGACTCATGCAAGCGCGGAAAACGAGCTTGCGATGCAGACAAACGCGTCGACTTTGCGAACCAGACATGCTCCAACTGCCTTCGAAAGAACCAAGTCTGCACCTTCAACTGGTTGAAGACAGCATCGGTGACTCATCCAGAGCGAGAGAGAAAGAGGAGGCGCTCAGAGGAGAAGAGTGATAGTGATCAGCTCGAACAACATGCAGCAAGTAGCTCCGTCAGCTATCAGTATCGAATACCACCTGGATCCATCGCGAACGAAGCTCAATACGAACTGCAAGATCGAGGCACACAGTGGTCATCATCTCAAGACGAAGACGAGACGCGCGAGGACTACTTCAACGATCCGCCGAGTGACGACGTTGATAACATATCCGATGAATCGATACATTCGCTGGATCTAGACTCAGTGCAATTGGGGAGGAACAATGAGCAAGGATTGCTCCAGCCGCGATACTCGCGGAGAAGCTCTTTCGCTCTGCGTCCTCATCGTCGAAACCCGAGAGACGATGCCTCATCTCCATTCATGGACATACTGTTGGGGGAGAGAACGTCTCGGGGGTTTGTGACCAACGGGTTATTACGCATCTACAACGACAGCATGGAGAATTCTCTCTCATGTTGGCTCACAGAGCACAACTGCCCGTATACGATGACGCGCTACAAGCCTTCTCTCCTCTCGGCGAGTAAGGCTACACGGGAATGGAGTGGTACCTGGTCGAACAGAATGTACAACCGTGTACTTCAACTTGATCGAGCCTACGCATCGCTTCGCATACGGAAACCAACGACCGACGAAGAACGTACAATCTCCAAAGCACTCAACATGGTCATTATGTCTTTCGCGTCACAATGGGCTCAAGCAGGCGAAAGAGGGGCAGGAGGTCGTGCGACTGACCACCAGTTTACGGCGGACAGGTTTCCTCAGTCGAATGAGTTTGAGCGATCCATGCAGGAGACACTCTGGCATCAAACAGCTAAGCTGCTGCATCAGGCTGCTGATATCGGTTCTTTCCGTGTTATCTTTGCCTTGATCATCTTCTCGCTGACCCAAAGGCCGTTAGACACCACCCAGCTGCATGCACGTACGGATCCGAGGTTGAGAACGCATTACGAACACTTTCAAGCCCTAGTACAAGACGATGACGCCCCTATATTCTTGGAGATAGCTTTGCGACAGCTACTCGCCCAACGACGGAGACTGGAACGCGTAGAACAAGACCTGGGACGAGACCCCCTTCAGCAAGAAGACAGAGATACTTTCAATCTGTTATACTGGTTTGGCGTTATGTTCGATACCCTATCCGCAGCAATTTCCCAACGACCAGTAGTGGTCGACGATGAAGATAGCGAACTACCACCTCCAACCAACGACGCGTATACCGAGCCGTTCACGTGGCCCAACCCTCCTACCACTTACACGGACCAATTCGGAATGCGGACAAATCCTTCCATCCTTTCCACTGAGCCTCCGGCGACTCAGGCCCAGGAAGGCAATGCGGTATGGGGTGATCTCTTCACACGCGATGGCACACTGGAAGTGGACCCTGGAGCAGCGCGATGGCCATGTAGCTACAAAGTCGCCGCCGCAACACTCAGCTCCGCCGCACCAGTGAAAGTCCTACTCTACAGACGTGTCGCCCATCTTCAAGCGTTGGTGTCGCGGAAGGTTTCGCCAGCTAGGATTGAGGTAAGTACAGAGACGTGACATTCCCTCTTTTCAAGGCCCCTGGCTGATTCCCCCGTGCGCAGTCAGGTATAAACGGCGCATTCCACGTCTACAACCACTGGCATCGCACGTACGCGCCCTTCTTCTCCGACTGCGTAAAGCACCACGCCACCCTCCCCACACGCGTACAATCCTGGTACACCCTCATAGCAGGCCACTGGCATCTGGCAACCTTCCTGCTTTCCGACTTACTACTCACAATCGACAAGACAAAACTTTCTTCGCCCAACGAGCGCACCCTCCGACAGTCATCAAACCTCGTGGATACGCTGCGCCGCCAGAATGCACTAGCAGTCGCCGACCTGAGTCTCGCTAGCATACACAGTGTGAAAGAGAAAGAAGGAACAGATGAGTTCCACTTTGCGCTCAGCCAAGCCGCGCTGTTGACAGAGCCGTGGACTGTGGCGTTCGTGCGCTCGTTATGCAGAGCGGGGTACGTCTTGGTGCAGGTCGTGGCGTCGGAAACGATCGAAGAGGAACGCGATCAAGCGATACGCAGATGTCGCGATTGCATCGAGGGTCTCTGGTATCTGGGTCGGAAATCAGACATGGCGTTTCTTGCTGCGCGCTACCTGTCGGATATGCTGGATGAGGCGATACGCGATACGAGTGCACGGTCGATGGCGGAGGAGATGGGTAGTGACAGTGCGACCGTATCGTCTCAGTTTGGCACGAACTCGAGTCCTGGGACGGATGGAGGTGTGCCTGTGTATCAACAGCCGTTTGATTCGATTGGAGCTTTTCCGTCGTGGTCGAATGCGGATTTGATGGGGAGTTGTCAGCCGGGTACTAAGATCGACGAGGGCGATGTGTTGAATATGGAGACTCCTTTGAATGTTGATAGTGCGTTGCTTTGGGACTTTAGTCTGCAAGGATAGCAACATAACCCAACTAAGCTGAGAAGCAGCAATCGCCTGACGAGGCTAGAGGTGCTCGTGGGATCCATCGATAACTATCTTCTTCCAGCTCGTTCAAGACGAGCAAGACAAACAACGCAACAACGAAGCTCGACAATGTATATTTGCACTCTCCAGATTCCCTGTTGAGCACCGTAGAGACTACCTACTACCAATTGCACCATGCCACCAGCCATAAATACCTCCGAGCGTGACGAACGCCTTAGTCTGGTCGATAACATCAAATCTCTATGGAAAGTGGCGAATCCTACAGACATCATCCCCGAGGTTATGCGATATCCTGGGCATATCGGTACTTGGCCTCTACCCATCCTACGCGCCATAAGCTACTTGGCTAGTGGTATGCCGGGTGATGAGGGACGGGGTCTGTTCGTGCATCTTCTCAATAACGGCCACATGACGAGGATGACAGACGAGTCGACTACTCATGAACCGCAGCTACAGTTATCTGATCTGGAGTTTGTCCGGGACAGCGTTGAACTGGAACCGGCGGCTGTGACGGTAGAGGAGGAAGCCGCCTCAGTCCAGAACGATGTTACACATCCCCAAGAGCGCCCAGAACGAATACTTCCAGAAGATGAAGATGAGCCGGAGACTTTGAAGTTGAAGTTAGATCTGTGGATCCAATACTACTGGAACGTCACTGATATCAAAGCCCTTGTTCCCCGGAACATGCGGCAGCTAGACAAATTTGGAAAGCCGACCAATCGGGCGATGCACAGCTCCAGCGACCACAAGGATCTGTTGAAGGTACTTTACCAGCTAGCTCGCATCACAAAAGGTCGAAAGGATGCAGCATGGGCGCAGATAGAAGAGGCGTGGAAGGCAAGAGGAGGCAAAGCGTTTGCAGAATCAGACGTCAAAGTCGCTCTTGATCACTTCCGTGACCTACGTGAAGAAGAAGAAGATGATGACTCTGTTACCAACAGTCGAAAACAATTACCTATTGCACATTCAAACCCCGACGGCACTACCGGCGAGGAGGGTCAGGATGGCGCTATCAACACCCAGCGGGGAAATCAGCATCGCGATGGAAGGCAACGGAAAAGACGACGACGCGAATCTCGAGCCACCGAACCCGACAGCCACGACAGTGCTGATCACCAAATGCTACTGTCCGACGTGGATGTCGCAGAGGCGGAACACTCGATGGCTCGCAGCCGACGCTCGTCAGTCATGGTAAGACGTGACAGCGACCGCACGAGCATAGCGACCCACGACGCTACGGTTGACGAGGCTGCTTCGAGCTTACAAGGTGCGCGTGGAGCATCGACCTTACCGCTAAAGAGGAAGAGACGGTATTCACTAGACGCAGATGAGACAGATGTTGATGAGGAAGGTAGCAAGACGGGTGATGATGGAAAAGATGAGCGTGAGCATGCGAAACAGGAGCACGTTGAGCTGGAGCCAGAGGAGGTTCATAAACTGCCAGAAAAATAAGCCGTGTTATTTGAGACAGAGAACGCACCGCGAGATGAGGACGTCGGGGATTAGACAAGAAGTTGAAGTAATGTAGATAAGACATACTGCAAATCATGTCTCAGGCTAGTACATGACATAAATAGCGGTGCCTGCGACTGTCACGTGTAATTGTAGCATTCTAAGTTGTTCATTACTGTGGCTCAATGGCGAGTGGGGCTTAACCGATCCCGATATGTGCCAATAGACGTGTAGCACACTGCAGATCCAATGTCGCACAGCAGCAAAAGTACGAACGTGGGAAACTCGAAGCCTCTATGAGCTGGTTCCTCGAACGCCGCGCAAGTCCGGGTTTTGAAAGGGAGTTACCCCGCATTGTTCGCCTCTCGCCAAAAGCCCAACCGCCTCAGCTTCAGAATGACGAGCGAGAATCCCGCCCCAAATAGGCATACACCAACTCAGGTAAGCAATTTTGGACGTCAAAGAAGCGGGCGGTATTGATGCTATGCTATAACTCGGCAGCATTCACCTTCAGAAGTGGATACTACCCCCAAAGATACTCTTATCACGATCGGAGATGTCAAATACGATATCGACCTCTCGCAAATACCCTACCTGTCGTCCTTTGCCGATTTCCAAGCCAAAGCCCAGCCCGACGCCACCGAGTTGGTCCACGGCCCGATACCTCTTTTCGACGTAGCTTTGAAGGGAATCCAATCGGGTTATCGTCAATGCTTCAGGAATCTTCCCCCCGAACTTCAACAGTACCACGTTCTATGCGAAACATACGAGTTTCTCGGCATTAATGTCCTCGAAAAACGACGTATCGACCAGATCTTCAGCGATCTGAGGCTCTGCAGGATAGATTGGGACCCAGAGGATGAAGATACCAAGGGTGTTAAGTCGAAAGCACGCGACGCCGCTTTCAGGTTGCTGTATCTCATCCTGTTGGGCGAATTTGAGGATGGTAAAATGGATGGCGACAAGGCGTACAACGCAGTGTTGTTCGTATTATCCCATCCCGTGACGTTCAAGTCAAGGACAAGAACCGTAGTTCGGGCGGCGTATGAAGAACGTTTTGTTGTCTCGCGGAAGCAGATAAAGAGACTAGATCAATGGCTGAAGGGAGATACTGCAGATGATAGCGAAGACTACACCACTCCAGAGGAGGAATCGCCCGAGGAATACTATGGATCGGATGAGTACTATGAATCAGATTGGTCGTAGTGATTGGGAAATACGTGCCGTTGGTTAGGAAAACATGCTTTCATCGTAGAACACCCGGCGATCACGCGATCACGAATGCTTGCTGCGTTCACAAGTAATCACAGTCATCTGCATTATCCCGCATGTCAGTAGCAAATAGAATACTGCCATCTTGCCCATCTATATCAGTAGTAGGAATGCTCTCCTGTCAGTCTTAAGATCCTCATTTCACTGTCGATATCACCATGTATCTACCAAAGGACCATCCCGATCGTGAAGAGCGAATAATTCTCGCGACGAAGATAACATCTCAGTATGAAACCACCACCGAAGGCACTGCGTGCATTCCTCTAACCATGCGCTACCCGAAAGACCTTCAGTGGTGGCCTATCGAAATCCTGCGGGCCTTGGGTGACCTCGCCGACGAAATGCCAGGTATCGAAAACGGGAACGACGTCTACGATCTACTGGTAGAGAGCAAAATGAAGAGGATAAAGGACAGCTCGTCAGCAGAGATACAGCTGAGCGACATATCATATGTTCGAGATCGGAGATACAACAAGGGAAAGCATAAGATGCCTGACACACATGCGGACGATGAAGGTATGTTTATGTCGCATACTGTGTTCGAAGTTGCAAAAGAGCTAATTTGTGCAGAAGCAGGCTCCAACGGGCTTGCAACTGATGGTGACGAGGTAGTCGATCCGGTTGATGACACAGACGACGCAGACGACGCCATCAAGCCCGGGAAGACCTCTGCAGCAACTGCCTCACTAAACACAACCGACGCGATCGCCAATCAGCAAGATGACGACCCCGCTGCCCTTCCAGCTGCCATACTTCCCACGGATAGCCAAAAAGACAAGTACAGAAAGTGGAACCTCTGGATCAACCACTACTGGCAAGTACAAGACTGCAGGGATCTTATCCCAGTTAACATGCTCCAAAGACATAACAAGATACCAATTCGAAGTCGGGAGTTGAAAAGCTATGGAACTAATGGAAACGGTGAGGTCTTGCAGCTGCTCTACGAGCTAGCCAAGATAACTCGAATGCAACGGAAAGATGATGCGTGGAAGATTATCAAGGGACACTGTGCCGACAGACCGATGCGTAAAGATGGCTACAAGGCGCTTTCGATTAGCGATGTTAAGTTTGCTCTTGATTACTTCAGGGATTTGGCGCAGGATGAAGGGGAGCCGTCTGACTCTGCTCATGGAGTGGCTTCTGCAGGGGCGTCGAACGACACTGATACTCAAGGTCAAGAAGAGATTGAGGAGGAAGCTTCTTTGGCTGGAGACGAGAATCAGGAAATGTAGCAAGCAGGTCATGAGAAGAGTGATTATAGTCAAGACAATTAGAGAAGAGAAGAGACGTGAGATGCGCTAGATGTAGGAGAGGATCAGAAACGCCCAGTTGACAGTTCAATCTCTTCCAGCATGAACAATGTATAGCAATATTAGTCCCTCATCGCGGAACCCAAGATTGATATACCGGTCCTCCTCCATCAAGCTGTTAGCAAGCCTAACAAGATATCTTAGGATCGCCTTAGCTAGAGCATAGCAAGGCAACTACATACTAGTAAGAAGTTAGCAAAATATCTTAAGAGCTATCCGTGGCGGCTACTTTACCCTACCCCAAGGCCCTTCCAAGCCATCAAAGTATGATTATAACCCTTCACTTTCGTTACAGCTTTTGACCCCACAACCCCAAACCGGCATTCCGTTTCCCCAACGCCAGATCTCGCACAGTATCTGCACCCAGAGCCATCACCGGGATCACCACTGCAACGGATCTTCCTCTCACGGCAACGGGTGCACGTTATCTTGGCCTGACGACTCCTCACAGCCAGCCTTTGCTCCTCGCTCAGTGGTCCAGGTCTCCGCTTGGGTGCTTGTTCACCGCTTGATTTATTGTCCAGCTCGTGAGGTTCCTGACGCTCGACTTCAGATTGTTCCTCGTTGGCGATCAATTCGGGTTGTTTGTTGGACTGGGCAGATGTGTCGAGCTCGTTGTCAGGGGAGGGTTGACACGATTGACGGTCCGTATTTATAGCTTCCTCTTGGTCTCGCATTGGTACTGTAGTTGGTGACATTCTCTAGGGTGCTTGTGTAGAAGTGTTGAAGTGCTCTGTCCGGTCAAATGCGCTGATCTGGCGGCTTACAAAAACAACGAAGACGTGGCCGACAATGCGGACGATGAAGTAGAAGAGGAGGTTGATTCATTCTGGTTTTATCCTGGGTCAGCCGAGCTTTTGAGTGGAGTTTGCTGTGTGACAGCCATCTGCGTATCAGCTACTACGTCTGTCGTGAAACATTGGCTCGACTAAATTGAGGAACCTATGACAAGTTATGGCGTGGGATGCATTGGACTTCGAATATGCAGATGATGCATCTCTAGTGATGGATGAACAACATGATTCGGCGTGGACTAGGTCATAGACGTCGCAATCCATGGAAGCACGATCTACTCAGGCTAAGTACTAGAAAAAGGCGAAGCATCTGTATGACATACATATATCTAGGCAGCCATCATTGTTCGATGTGATTAAAACGCCTGTTTAGCTATGTATTTTTGCCACAGCCTCTGGTTCGCGGTCCGAGATTTGCAGTGTGTCGCACCAACTCCGGTCCGCTGACAGTCCATACAATCTTAACGTTGCTACCAGAACCCTTGCTGTAACTGTTGCTGCCCTTATCTCGTGCGTTACTGCCATCACTGTGTTCGAGTTTCAACTCTCCGGTTTAGATCGAGTAAATTCTGTTGTCTTATCGGCACTCCCTCAGCTAGCGGCCGATCTCCAATACGTTGAAGTGTTATCGGATTGAGAACTCCTCTATCGCATGGCATGAGTTGTTGCTTCATCCATTCTGGATCTGGTGTTGTGCCGCCCATTCAGCGCGCGCCTTATCGCGCCACTCGCTAGGTCTTCGGGTATAGAAATAATGGAAGAAGTCTTGGAAAACTGTTCCCTCTTCAACTATGTAGAATTTGAGGTCAGTGTCTCTAACACAAGACGCGTAGTGGGTGACATGCTGAAGTATCTCCCGTGTTTCGCCAGAACAACCATCCGAACCCCATAAATTCTGGCCAGTGGAACGGATGTGCAGCTCCTCCATACGTTCGTCTTCCTTAATGAGCTTGTGAAGCATCCCAGATATCCTGTTAAGAACACGAATATAGAAGTCGCCTTGACTGTCTCCAATGACAGTTTTGTTGCCCTCATTCAGCAAGTAGTCTTTGGCCGACTGATGAACGCAGTGGACTGTGCCGTTCTGCAGATAAAGAAATGATCCACAGCCCAGGACGATCTCTTCTATCGCTGCCACTTTGTCTGTAATATCATCCAGCTCTTCTACGAATAGTGGTAGTTCCGTAACGCGGAGAGGTCTCTTCGCGGTTAACACTACGCCGAGAACGAGCTTGTGAATTTTTACTTCAATGCCGTTCATACTCTCGATTTGCTGGAGCATCCTTTTATATAGCTCTTTCAGCCCAGGAGGGAAGGCTTGCATGGCCGTTTTGTAGACAATGCCAATCGAGCTCTCCAACGTTTTGCAGACCAACGCTACCCACAAGAATGTCCCTCCGGCGTTTTCGATCAAGTAGCCGCGGATGATGACGGCATCCGATAGATCCAGTCTCTTTTTAGTAGCCAACGCCTCGACTTTGTATTCGATGTAGGTATTGACAGCATCAAGAATAGCTTCGGATTTGGGATCGAGTCCAAGATGAAGCATTTGAGGATGCTCAGTAAGCACATCGCGAATATCGTTCCAACCGCGTGAGGATATTATCCACTTGGTGTGTGATAAACTTCTTGAAATCTGTACAATCAGTTCCAAGAGTCTTCTACGATCGTCCGGGTCGATGCATTCGTCCATAGCGTCTATGATGAGGTAGATATTCCCTTGCCGTATATATGTGTCATCCAGCATACTGGTAATGATCTTGGATAGAGCCGTCCATGTGTTTGCGTCGTTAAATAACTTTTCGCCCACGCGATCATACTCAAGTCGTACATAGCGTACAAGTGACGGCTGTTGACCAATCAGATGATGGATGAGACCCCGTAAGACTGCCGTTGCGTTGTTGTTGCGCGGTTCTGATGTCTGGCAGAAGAAGTAAGATATGAGATCACCCGCCGCCACGGTTTGTTCGAGTGCGTCAATGATGCCGCACATGAGCATGGTTTTGCCTTGACCGGGTGAACTGAACAGTATTAGCACGGGTCCCTTACCAAATGGCAATAGGAAGCGCGATCGACCCACCCTTCAACCCACAGTAATCGCTCCTCACGGTCATTCCGCCAACGCCGATAATCCGCGTTGTCAAGTATCCATCGAAAAGAACCATCCAGTAATCCCCCTTTTGCATTTTCGAGCCGTTCTTTATCGTGGCTGGGGTTCGTCAGGAACAGGTGTTGGAGACACTTATTGTCGTCGGCACTCTTCGTATACGCCAGGGAGTGCGCCGTTTGTTCCTGGATACTCGTCACAATGTTATGCAGGCTGATGTCCTGTGACTCAGCTTTCTCCGTAATAGTTTGGAGTTGGTTGCGGATTTCATGCGTGTTGAACTGAGCTGCATCTTGGCGTATCGATTCTTCCATCTCCTTGATCGCAGCCAGCTCACCTTCCCAATCATCCCACTTGACAAGGTCTCTTGCAAAAACAGTGCCACGTTTGCGATGGTATGTAATGATACTTTTGATCTGGTATGCCAGAAGACGAGTGTAAAGGTCGACGAGATTCTTCTCGAGTTGTTCTTGCAGCGGCTGCGATCGTCGGGCTTCTTGGTTTCTCTCTAGGAGAAGATCAGCTAGATGCCAGTACCAATCCATCCTCGATACGACGTAAGCGATTCCATCTCTATTAGAAGACTGTTGGGTGAGTGGATTCATGAGTATCTGACATGCATCAGCCATGTGCTTGCATCATCAAAGTTCGCCAGCCATACATCAAGAGCAAGGCAGATCGGTACCCAAGCTATGGAGGCTTCTGGAGAAGCTCTGGTAGCTGTTGCGACGCTATCCTTGACGACATTGAATACCTGCAGGCCTTGCGCGACTGCTTCGTTAGTCGCAGCTGCTTTCTCCGTCCTGAGCAATCCAGAGGCAACGAGCTGTCGCATCTGCAGTGATCTTGGCTGCTCTAGGCTGATCTTGTTGATCTGTGTATTGAGGTCCACGGCCTTAAGCTCTTGTCCATCAATTTGGCTTGATAGGATGCCCTCATAGTGTTCGATCAATTTCGGATCCTTTGATTTGAGCTGGTCGTATGCCAGGTTCCATAGACGTCCGGGTAAGCTTTCCGCTACCAGTTCTGGGGTGCTGGTGCTCGTTGACTGTACATCCGTCGTGGAGGAGGTTTTCGGCCCCTCCTCGCTCCGCTTCTCCTGGAAGTCGTCACTGGTGGCCACAGCGACTTGTAGTGCCGATGTCCTGGGCTTCTCTCGATCCTTTCGACGGGAAAATCTGAACAAATTGCAACACCCCATTATTGCGGAAGGTATGGAAGGCGAGTATGAAGTAAGGCGAATTGGGAGGGAGGAACAAGATGCAATACAGCCTTCCAGCGACTGTGCCGCATGAAGCATGCATGCGGGGGCCTACCTCGACATCATTGGCCGTCCACCCACCATCCGATAGCATGCATAGGGAAAGTATGTCGTCGCAAATTAACCAAGGCTGTACTCATCCGATGTAGCATTCGATGATTGGATCAGAAGGGCTTGTACACCGAAGTGCATACATGCCGTTGGCTTCGGGTGCAGTGAACGCCACCGTCGAAGAGTGCGCCATCTCATTGGTGTCAGATCTTGCGCTGGAGTCGGATGCCGTCGCGCGATGTTGGGGTGTTGGAAGTGAGCGACGTGGACGCGTCGATGCCGTCTGAGGTTTGTAGCGCGACTTCCTGCCCATCTTATCAGCGACTAGCGGCGATAACGTCATCGATCACCAACACCAACAGCCTCACGCATCCCATCCCACCAGCGCTCAAACCGGCGGAACAGCCTATCAGCTAGCACAACATGTCACGCACCTCCACCTCTCCAGAGAAAATAACCCAAATTTACACCCCCAACCCCTCCGGCACCGAACCCGCCAACACCCGAGCCATCATCTCAGCCCTCAACCTCCAGGTACACGTCGAAGGCGGCTACTATGCGGAAATCGATCGCAATCCTCTCACCATTCCCAATCCTTTCTTAGCGAAGAACGGCGGCGATGAAGAAGAGGATGTGAAGAATACGGCGGAGAAGCCCATGTCAGGTGACAATGCAATCAGAAACGCGAGCACGAGTATATACTACATGTTGAGTGCAGTGAATCCTCAGGGACACTTTCATCGGAATAAGGGGAGGACGGTATGTAAAGACCCTATTGTTCAAAACATGAAATGCATGCAATAGTAGTAGTGAATTACTGACACTGAATCCTGTGTATAGGTACACACCCTCATCTCAGGTCGAGGTCGTTACGTCCTCATCCACGCCGACGAGCCCGGCACTAAGAAGCGCATCGAAACGTTCGTGGTTGGGACTGATGTCACGAAGGGAGAGAAGAGTGTATGGATTGTTGAGGGTGGGAAATACAAGGCGAGTCTCTTGCTTGACGGAGCGGAAGGGGAGAGATTGCTGATTAGTGAGGTATGTGCTTTCACCCATGAATAGTGACCGCATACGTCTGACTAACGCGATTTCTTAGACCGTGATACCCGGCTTTGAGTTCTCGGATCATGATTTCCTCACGATGGACAAGTTCAAGCAGATTGTGACGGACGAACAGGCGAAGGAACTGGAGTGGTTGGTGAGGAAATCGTGAGACCACACCCAATATCAGACGCATCACGTCGGAGATGCGGATTCACCTGCAAAAAGCAAATGCGACGCTAATCAACTGCATTGACTGTGGCGGAACGCGATGTCGCGTCTTCACGTGTGCGTGATGAAATAATGGCGGGGCGCTATCGATAACGGGCAAAATTATCGATATTTCGTCACGCAAACCCACGCCGCTCAGCGAATCTCTCAGCAACACAACCCGAAATGACTTCAGCATTCGGCCCAATCGCAGGCAAGTAGTCGCGCCGATTTACCCATCCATTTTCTAACGTTTGCCTAGAACAACACCAGGACAAGTTCGACCTCGGAATCTGGCACGCGCTCTTCAACTGGAACAACCTCACCGTCGCTGTCCAAAACCAATGGGGCGGCCCCGACTCCTCCGATAAGCGCGACTGGCTCGCAGGCCAAATTTCCGAACTCTTCGCCGCAGAGCCCCTCACAGACCAAGAAGATGTGGAAGTGGTCCTACTACAAGTCCTCGAGGACGAGTTCGGCGTGCGCGTAGAAGACGAGACCGAAGTCGCCGTTGCGCGCGAAATCATGGCGATACGGAAGGAGATTGGCGAGGGCAACACAGCGATGGTGGATGCGCTACAGAAGAAGTGGGAAGATAGGAAGGGCAAGGAGGTTGCGACTGGGAGTGTTAATGTTAAGGAGACGAATCAGGACTTTGAGGGGGATAGTGTGGATGAGGAGACGGATGAGGATGAGGATGTCGATATGGATGATGCGCCTGCGCTTGTGCCTGCGAAACCGAAGGCGGCTAAGCCTGAGCCTGAGATCGATGAAGATGGCTTCACGACGGTGGTTGGCAAGAAGAAGAGGTGAAGCGGAGAGGGGGGAAAGAGGAGCAGCGATACCAAGCCAGCTGAGGCAGTCGAAGTGTTATGGATGATGTGGATGACCACTGCATGGACGGGAATCTATGGATGCACACAACAGACACCGAGCAGCGAGCGCGCACACCAGCAGCGAGTGGCGACGCCATTAGGCCGGTGTGATGACCACCTTTGAGCATATCGGAAGAAGAAGTTCAGACTCAAAATGAATTCAATATCGTCGCGTCAATAGTCTTGACCATTGTTTGTGTAACGCGAGCGTGCCTGAGCTGGTGATGTCCGCCCAACTGCTAGCGGCAATTGCGGAGCTTCATGCATGGCCCCGCCCGCATTTGACCTGCACCCTTGATTGACCCAACCAGCCTGTGTCTCACGACCACAACAGCATCCTTAGCCCCCGCCCTCTACCCAACCTCCCCTACACCTTGCCTCCCTTCTGGACAGTCGTAGCTATGGATTCCGCCTACGATCACATCCAGGAGGAGAGCTACCCGCAGGACCCCACCAAGCAGTCCGCCGGCGGAGATAACACCCACCAGGAGACGACCAACAACTTCAACGCCGAGTTCCAGGATGCTTACAAAGCTATATCAAGCAGCCCGTGGGCGGCGCGTCTAGGAGGATTTCTGGGGAATGTGAGGAAGCAGGTAAGACCGGCGTGTGGGATCCAAGCTACCCTTTCTGACCATGTGCGGTGTAGGGCGAGCAATACTACGACAACGCAAGCAAGCAGTATGCGCCACAGGTCAAGAATGCCTCCGCCAGCGTATCCAACATCATCAGCCACGCGCGCAAGATCTCCCTCCAACCCGGCGACGCCTCGAGCTCCAGATCCGCGTCCACCCCCCAAGACGCTTCCACCGAGAAAGCGACCGAAGACACAGAAGCCCACCCCGACCGACCCGAATCCCTCACCGCAGACATTGTAAAGGAGGCAGAAGGCATACTATCGCGCTTCCGCTCCGAAGCCGCAAAACGCCTCAAAGACGTAGAAAAAGCCGAAGACGCCGCAGACGAAGCGCTCCTCAAATTCGGCAGCAACATCCGCAACTTCCTCCGCGACGCCGTCACCATCGCGCCTCCCGAAGCCGGTTCGCAAGCCGCTAAAGACGGCGACGTGCTTTTCGAATCCAAAGACAGCAGCGGCAAGAAAGTCGTTCACGCCACGCGCTTCGACGCCCAACTCCACGTTATCCACTCGACGCTCGATTCCTTCCTCAAAGACCCCGCGAGTCCGGAGTGGGAGAACTGGAAGGCGGGCTTTGATGTGGAGAAGAAGACGGAAGCCATTGCGAAGGATTTGGAGAAGCATGAGGAGTTGAGGAGTGCGATGGAGAAGTGTGTGCCGGAGAAGGTGGAGTATAAGGTGTTTTGGTGCAGATATTATTTCTTGCGCCATGTTATTGAGAGTGAGGAGCAGAGGAGGAAGGAGTTGCTTAAGGGTGAGTTGGATCTACTACCCCCGGAAAGGGATGTAACGCTAACCTGTGCCAACAGCATCAACACCCGCCGCCGACGAAGAAGTAGCCTGGGACGAAGACTCAGAGGAAGAAGACGACGATGACGAAGACGAAGAAGAAGATGACGACGAAGACGATTCCTCCGAAGAAGACGACTCCGACGACGACTCCGACGACAACGCTACCGTTACCAAACCCACAACTAAATCCACCACCGCCGCTCCCTCCACCACAACCACAAAGCCCCTCCCCGCAACCAGCACAACCACAACCAAACCCCCAACCGACCTCGCCGCCTCCGTCAAAACCCTCAAACCCACAGACGACGCTAAACCAGCACCCGCGCAACCCCGCCGATCAAACGATGAGAAGAGCGTGGCTGATAGCGACGCGAGTTATGATCTTGTTTCTGGGACGACGACGAGGGCGCCGGGGAGTCCGCAGGATGGCAAGGATGGGAAGGATGGGAAGAAGAAGGTTGTGACGGAGGAGAGTGATGAGGAGGAGGACTGGGAGTAGGATGGGAGTAGGGGGTGGGATGGGATGGTTGGAGGGGTAGGGATTGGAGGAGTAGGCGGTGGAGATGAGATGGGGATGGATATGTGAATATGAATATGAATGATGTGTGGTGTTTTCGGCGCGATGGGATTTTGTGTTTTGGTTATTTGTTGTATGTTGTTTGATGGATATGATGGGTATGAGGTTGGGAGGAACGATGGGTGGCTAGGATATTAAATTTATGTGGAACATTTTTACTACCTACTGTTGTATTGAAGATTTGATGATGAGTGCTCGCTCGCTATGCTACGCTAATTCATAATAATTGAAATTGTATCCTGGGAACAAAAGCCAAGTGGTATCTAGAACGCCATTCTGATGCTTGAAATCGCTCGCTCGCTCTTTCTGCTCTAAACACAAAATGGACATGGGACTATTGACAATCTGCACGCCCCCTCCTCATGACATTCTTCTCTCATCGTAATCGTAGTCTCGTCAACTGCGAGTACTTTCTAACCCGGCTTAGCCACACTACTAGGCGGGGTATCAGGCGGCGCACTACCCGTACGCGGTACCGCAGTCTCACCAGTCTGTCTCCGCGAGAAGTTGGGCTGTTTCATTTGGTTGAGGTGTTGACCCGGTTGTGTCGTTGCTCGTCTTAGGAGAGGACTTGGCGAGGAGACGTTACCCAGACTATGCCGTGCGGTGTGCGAGACCTCGGTGGAAGAATTTGAGCGGACGGTCGGTGTACCAGGTGTACTACCCCGCGACCGCGAGTATGGTGAGGAACCGCGCTGACCGATAGGATAGCTATCGTAGTCGTAGCCTCTGCCGTCGTTGGCCGTGGGCGTATCTGTCCAGCCGTCGCGATCGTGGTCGTGGACTTGGTCATGCCCTTCGTGTAGCTCGTGCTCTAGGTATTCTTCTCCTCTCCTCTTGATCGGACTCTCGTCGTATGGATCAAATCCTACTCGCATCCTCGCTTCTCTCCTCACCCTTCGCCGTAGCTCAGCATCGCCACCAGCACCCACCGTACTGCTATCCGAGAGGAAGAAGTTGAGGAACTCATCTGGGATAGCAAGATGGGAGGATTGTTGGAATTGCTGGAGCGCAGTCAAGCGTATGAGCATCTCCAGAAGCGAGAGTGAAGTCTTGATAGCAGGGAGAGACGTTGGGGCTTGTTGCTGATATTGTGGAGTCGGCGCAGAAGCCTTTTGCGGCGAGGGAATCATCTGGTTGCTGAAATTCGGTTGTGGGGAGGTAGGTGTGCTAGGTCGGAGATTGAGGTTGGAGAAGCGGCCGAGGAAGTCGGGTGGTGTGGGTGTGGCTGCTGGGGATGGTGGAGAAACGTCTTCAGTGAGGTCCTCTGTTTCGTCGATCTCGGAGTCAGTGGTGGGGTCTTCGGTGTATACTTCGAATGCCATCCATTCGAGATCGAGCGTGGGGGGTAGTCGCCAGGGGTATGTAGGCTGCTCGGGCTCTTGCGGAGCGGTCTCTTGCGGGGTGGGCTCTTCGAGGTGTGGTGTCGATTCGCGTCGCAGTTGTTCTTCCAACTCTGTTTGCTCGGGGTCTTCATCATCAGCAACGGTATGTGAGTCGTCCGACTCATAGCCGGGCTCCTCGGCATCGCGTTCCATCATGCGTCGAGGCGGCGCTGCATTGACGTCACGCTTGAGCAGCAAGATGGGGTTGTTGCTCTCGTTGTCGGAACCAATATTCAAGATCTTGCCTGTATCGGCGTAGAAGATCTTGGACACTTCATGTATTGGAATGATCTCACGAACGCCCGCTTGCTCGACGCCATCATATGGTCCCGGTTGGGGTTCGCCATCTTCAAACTCATGCATACGGCCGTCATCCAAGTCTTCAACAATGAGTAGCTGGTAAGCGAACTCTTGCAGTACGCTGTCGGATGGGATGTGAGGGTGTTTAGCCTCGTTAGCGCGTCGACTGTCCTGCCCAAAGGGCGTCGGATAGTCATAGACATTGTCCAGCGGAACTCGCATCAGTGTAACACGCGCCTTGTGCATGACCTCCTTCCATGTCGTCTCTCGCACGTCTTCTTCATGAGCTCGATGCGCGTATCCAGCGAACAACATGTACATGGAGAGTGTGAAGGTGGGACCAATTTGCTGAGCCCTAGGCTTCGATGCGCAATATTGCATGTCGCCCGAAGTGAGAAAGGTGCTCGCCTGTAGAAGCCGTGATGGCGATACAGTAGCTGGGAGCGTAGTTGAGAGACTGGTACCAGATGTGGTGATTGCCAAATTTATCAGCGGCACCGCGTCTTCAATCCGCTCCAGCAACCTCTTCATCTCTTCGATGATGATCTTGAGTTCAACATCGTTTTGGTCGCGTGATTTTGCTTTAGAGCTGCCTCTTCTCGCAAGTTGCTCTTCAGCGACAGCCTTCTCGACACGACTCCCTAAGGTCTGGATGTCCCACCGAAGAGATTTGGTAAGACCCACTGCGGACTCAAGCGAGGTGTTTCCGCGTGCCGCAATCAGTTCGATCATGTCGATTGCTGGTGAGATAATTTTGATCTTGGAGTCGAGTCTCAACTGCAGAGTAGCGAGTTCCTGCTTTTCTCGACCATCGACCGTCTTCATCAGTCGGCCGCATTGCTTGAGCGCATAGTGGCTAGTGATTGCTATGCCGCTTCGGATAGCATAGCTCATAGCCTGCTGGGTGACCTATCACATGTCAGCGTAATCCAAGAATACGAGAAGATGACTCCCTGTCAGTTATGACGTGTTGGGAGTCAAAGCATGTCATACCTTTGCTAAGATTGCCTCCATCTTGCCCTATGGGTTGGGCTTCACCCTTGTATGTGAGGAAGGGGCGGTTGATGAAGTGGTTGGGAGAGAGGAACCATGAGGTCAGATATCAGGTTGCCGGGGAACGCAACCGGGATTAAGTGCGGCAAGTGACGACAAAGTGAATGTTTGAGGCTGGTGAGTGCCTTTGTTGCTGGGCGCCCTGGCCAATGTTAGGCAGCGAGGCGTTGAGTCAGCCCCACACAGCCACCCAAAGCAACCCCGCCAAATCCTGCGTGGGCAGCAGCGACCCGGCACATTTTCACTTTTCGCCGACGACACTCGACACCCGCCCGCTTATATACCTGATAGTCGCTCCCTGGCCGCGGGTCGACTTCACGCATTCTCCAATTTACGAGCGACTCGACCGCACAAAATTCGCACGCCGTCGCACTACACCACCCCGACGACACGACCCATCCCCGCGAGACCGACGTCACCATGGCCGACAGCTGGGAGCAAGAGGAGGAGCGCCTCGCGCAGCAGGCGCAGGGCATGAACCTCAACAACACGCCCACCTTCACACCAGGCGCCCAGACATTCACGCCCGGCGCCAGCACATTCGTCCCCGGCCAAGCCTACGGAGGCTACCAGGGCTACAACCAGTACGGCCAGCAGCAATATGGCGGGTACAACCAATACGGTGGCCAGCAATACGGTGGCTACCAACAGCAGCAAGGTTACCCGCAATACGGGCAGCAATACGGCGGCCAGCAAGGAGGATACCCCAACTACGGACAGCAATACCCCCAGCAACAAAACTTCCAGCCCCAGCAGGCGCAGCAAGGCCAGGCTCCCGTACGGATAGCGAAGCGGGGCGACACCGATATGGCTGGCTCAGAGGGTGCCGCGCCCGCCGAGGCCAAGAAGGAGGCGCCCAAGGCAAAGGTTCTCTCGATTGGTGGCGACAGCGCGCCCAAGGCAAAGGTCCTCTCCATCGGAGGCGACACCACAACCCCAAAGGTCGAGAAGGCAGGCGGCACAAAGGTCCTGAGTCTGGGCACACCTGCCGCCCCATCGGCCGCAAAAGAGAAGGCAGACAAAGAGAAGGGCACCGCTGAGGCCGGCACTAAGGTCACCGCTGCAAAGGCCATTGAGAAGACTGGAGAGCCCACCCCGGCGTCTGGAGGCTCTGGCAGGACCTCACCAACACCTTCCTCGGGCCGCAACAGCCCGACACCGAAGGAGAAGGCTGCCGAGAAGGCCAAGGCACAGGATGTCGAGAAGGAGATGGACGAAGTCGTTGATGAGGCCACCCTTGCCGAGATTTACGGAAAAGAGCACGTCAACATCATCTTTTTGGGTCACGTTGACGCAGGGAAGTCCACCCTCGGCGGAAGTATTCTCATTTCCACCGGCATGGTCGACGAGCGTACACTCGACAAGTACAAGAAGGAAGCCAAGGACGCTGGTCGTGAAACCTGGTACATCTCGTGGGCGCTTGACCTGAACAAGGAAGAGCGACAGCAGGGTAAGACCATCGAAGTCGGCCGAGGTTTCTTCGAGACGGAGAAGCGACGATACTCCATCCTGGACGCGCCAGGCCACAAGACATACGTACCGAACATGATCAGTGGTGCCTCGCAAGCCGATGTTGGTATTCTCGTCATCTCTGGACGTAAGGGAGAATACGAGACCGGTTTCGAGAAGGGTGGACAAACCCGAGAGCACGCCATGTTGGCCAAGACACAGGGTGTCAACAAGATCCTCATCGTCGTCAACAAGATGGACGACCCTACTGTTGAGTGGTCAGAGGACCGTTTCAAGGAGTGCACCAGCAAGGTGGTCATGTTCTTGAAGGGTCTCGGGTACAACCCCAAGACAGACATCAGCATGATGCCAGTCAGCGCGCAAACATTCACAGGTATCAAGACCCGTGTGCCCAAGGATCTGGCTCCCTGGTACGACGGCCCATCACTGCTCGAATACCTAGACAACATGCAAGCGCTCGAGCGTAAGCTCAACGCGCCTTTCATGATGCCCATCGCCGCCAAGTACAAGGACATGGGTACCATGATTGAGGGCAAGATCGAGTCTGGTATCATCAAGAAGGAACAGAAGTAAGTCCTAGTGTTACAAGATTTGATCTGCTTTGTACTGACGGAATTTAGGTACCTCATGATGCCCAACCGGCAAACCATCCACATCTCCGCTTTGTACGGTGAACAAGAAGAGGAAATCCCAGGCGCGACCTGCGGTGACCAGATCCGTGTGAGGCTTCGGGGTGTTGAAGAGGAAGACATTCTGCCTGTAAGATAGCCCGGATGCTGTTCTTTGATGACTTGCTAACTTTGATGTTTAGGGATACGTGCTGTGCTCACCAAAGCGCCCCGTCCACTGCGTCTCCCAGTTCGAGGCTCAGGTCGTACTGCTCGACATCAAGTCTATCCTGACAGCCGGATTCAACTGCGTGCTCCACGTCCACGCCGCACAAGAAGAGGTTACCATTACCGCTTTGTTGCACAAGCTGGAGAAGGGCACTGGACGGAAATCGAAGAAGGCACCGGGTTTCGCTACCAAGGGCATGAGCATCATCGCGCGCTTGCAAATCACCGGTACAGCCGGAAACATCTGTGTTGAGCGATTCGAGGACTACCCACAGCTGGGACGTTTCACCCTCCGTGACCAGGGTCAGACGATCGCTATCGGCAAGATCACTAAGCTCATCACCGACGAGGCTTAAATGGCCGATTAAACCACGCATGATCAGCCCACGAGGAGGAAGAGGAGGAGCCGGATATCTGTATTGACGAAAAGCTGTCGCCATTGAGGCAACATAACCTGAGGTTCCACGGCGTTTGGACGCAAGGCTAGCATAGACCGAGCATCCGAACAATATGATGACGAATATTCTTCCATTTCTACTCATTGGAGTTTCTGTATGTGATGATTTGCGATTGTACATACGATGTTATCAGTGCTCGGAGATAGGCGTCGCGGGATAACTGTGAGACAAGCCTTTTAGTGCCGCAATCAACAGCAACCTTAATTGACCTTCCAAGTCAGGAAGTTTGATGCATGTGCATGAAGGGCTAGCAAGACGCACATGTAGAAGTCCATGACGTCACGCCGCGTCTTCCAGTGAAAGAGCCCCGGCGCATGACAATCGCGACAAAGTCAACCATGGATGGATAGCATGATGATAGCAAGGCTATGCTTACGTCATCCACTCCCGCGGCCAAAGTTCGCGACCGTCACTCCCGCAATAAACCTCACCACCACCACGAACGAGCGCACGTTGCGCAAACCTCCCTCCCCCACCCGCCACGATGCAGGGCTTCAACATGGGGCGGTACTACCCGCCCGACGCCTCGAACCCACCCAGCTTCAACAACTCCTCCCACCCGCTCGGCAAACGCGCCAACAAGATCACCCAAGGCATCCTAACCGTCCGCTTCGAACTCCCCTTCGCCGTATGGTGCAACCACTGCACCCCGCCCGCCATCATCGGCCAAGGCGTCCGCTTCAACGCCGAAAAGAAGAAAGTAGGAAACTACCACACCACCCCAATATGGAGTTTCCGCATGAAGCACAGCGCGTGCGGCGGGTGGTGGGAAATCCGAACCGATCCACAAAACAGCGAATACGTAGTCGTTGAGGGGGCGCGACGGCGCGACTATGGAACTACCGTCAAGGACGATACAGCGGATGGCGACCTGAAGTTCCTGACAGAGGAGGAGAGGCAGAAGAGGAGGGAGGATGCTTTTGCGAATCTAGAAGGGAAAATGGAGGATAAAGGGATCGAGAAGAAGAATAGAGAAAGGGTGGAGGAGTTGTATGATCAAGCGGAGGTTTGGCGGGATCCGTATGATGTCAATGCGAAGTTGAGGGAAGTGTTCCGTGGGAAGAGGAAGGTGTGGAGGAAGGAGGATAGGCATAAGGAGGGGATGCAGGAGAAGTTTAGTTTGGGGATGGATATTGTGGATGAGACGGAGGCGGATAGGATGAGGGCTGGGCTTGTGGAGTTTGGCGCTAAGGATGTGGGTGAGGGGGGTTCGTTGGAGGGTTTGGCGTGGAAGCCGCTGTTTGGGGAGGCGGAAGTGGGGGATGTGAAGGATGGGGAGTCTGCGAGGAAGACGAAGAAGCTCAAGGCGGACGTTGCGAAAGAGAAGTCGAGGCTGGGGTTGCAGCAGACACTTGTGGGTAACACGAGAGCTGTGGTTGATCCGTTCCTCAACAAGGAGGCCTCGCCGACACCGAGAGTCAATCTCGGCATATTGAAGAGGAAGAGAGAGGCTGAAACGAAGGATGCAGTCGCGCCCCCGTCAACATCACGTCAACAGGAGGAGGAGACGGTCACCGCGGTGCCGACGAAGAAGCCAGCCTTGCTTGGGGCGTTGGTGGGATATGACTCGGATTGATTGCACGCCCACGGATTGATTGACGCCTCACGACACTACTCTTGCATTTACTGGCGTTTGGGTGAAGGAGCATACGATACCCCATTTCCTTTGCATTCACTATCAGCAATATACGCGTACTGGTCTTCTGCAATTACTCGGCTTTCACATCCGCTGCGGTCGGAAAGCTTCACACAATGGCATCAGCTTACGTTCACTATTGCAGTCGCCCGCTTGCTGTTCATTTAACACAATTTTGAAGGTTCCTCCATGGCCTTTACTGCTGGTACAACCCTGAAAGTTACACTCGCCAATCTTCCACATCGTTAGCATCTGGCCAATACCAAATCCTTGGCAGTCATGAGTTCAACACAAACCCACGATGATGACACACTACAGGTAACTACTGGGCACTCACCCAAGGGTATCGGGGATCTACCACCAGAACTGCTTCTGAAAATCGCCGACTTCGCTGCAGTCACCGATACGAATTCCAAGAAGATACTCTGCAAGCTCTGTCTAGTCAAGCCTCTCAACCCAACCGCGACGGAAGCGCTTTACGCCAACATTCATGCCGGTGCCGACTTCAACCCCGTCCTTCTCATACGAACCCTCCTCAGCCATCCCTCTCTCGCCGCCCTGGTGCGCTCGCTCAAGCTAAATGCAGTCTGGAATGGATATCGGAACCAGAAGTACCGAATAGCGATATTAAACAGCGATGACCCCAACACCCCTCCAGTAACTCTCGAAGACTTGCAAGGTTTAACTACAGATCCCGTTGTGAAACGGCTACTGCAAGCTCCGGATGTTCACTTCGGAGCTGCAGCATGCGCACTGCTATATCTCCACACACCAAACATACATACCCTGAAGTACGCTGTAGAAGGCCACTACCGCAAACTCAAACTCCCAGAGCTCTCCATCATGGTTACCACGCGACCATGGGAAATCCCCTTTCTACCCTCCCCGCTCTTGAAGACACCAACAAACTACAACCTCCTCAAAAACGTCACCATACGAACCCCCCACATAGACATCGACCGCATCGCAAAGCTCCTCCAACTACCCAACCTACACCAACTAGAAGTCTGGAACCTCCGGGAACTCCAGTCCCGTTGTAACTGGCACTGGGACGCCAACTTATTCCCCGACCACACATCCACCGTCCGCCATCTCACTCTGCGCGGCGGCTACCTCCACGTCGACGTCTTGAGTCTGGTGATACGATGCTGCAAGTCGCTGTCACATTTTGCTTATCACATGGCGCGGAATCATAACCATAGGTTTCAGCTGTGGACGAAGTTCGATAGGCCGACGAGCATCCATTTCGGCGTCGTTGTTGATGCGCTAAGGAAACATCGGGAGACGCTAAGGCATCTGGCGCTGTATAACACGGGGGCTGTAGATAGACGTGTGGCTCCGAATTGGATCCCCGCGTCACTGGCTGACTTGCACAAGCTGGAGAATTTGTGTGTAGACGCTAGTGTCGTCTTCGGCCGCTACTCATGGGGTAGGCTGAAGGATTTACTTCCTGCCTCGCTCAAGCGACTGCATTTACTGCATACCTGGTACGATCTCATGACAGACTGTGTGTTTGTGAGCGGCGCGTTGTACAAGATGTATGACAGATACCTTTTCCCGAGCTTGAGCTTCGTTGAGATGGAGGTGAACAGGGAGTTTTGGCGTTGGGCGGAGGATGTGGAGAAGGAAGATGAGGGGTTCGTGTTTAGGGCGTCGGCTATCAAGGCGCTGCGATCGAAAGGGGTGAGGGCGGTGTATAGGACTCGGGAGGATGGGGAGCATGCGTGGGAGGTTGTTCGGGGGTGGATGGGGGAGTGATGGTCGTGAGATTTCTCTATTTCACTTTGAGTATACTCTGGGGCTATACATGCTTTATGCTTTGCTGTTGTAGGCTTTGTTTAGTGTCTTCACGCTCCCCGCTGAGCGTTGCAACACATTCCATTTTCAGATCTGCTTACCGTCGGTGAAAGTGAAGACACTGACTGCTCCTTCCTCTTTCGTCCTCCGGGTACACCTCAGAAGTCTCTGCCGACTTCTATACCACTAATACGTTATAAGCGCCTAGCTTTAGCTCTATATAATTAAATACGTTAAATTTATTCTAAAATATAATTTATTACTTAATTCTAGTTTTTATACTAAGTAATATTACCTTTTATATACTAGTTTCTACTATCTTAAGATAGCTTAAGTAGCTTAAACTTTATACTATATTAAAACTTATAAACTATAAAATATAAAAATAATATTAGTTTTTATATATTATTTAATATTACTATAAAAGCTAATTTAGCTTATAAAAGTAGCTTTTACTAAAGTAAGTATATAAGTATATTATTAAAAGTAAAAGAGTAAGCTTTATATAGCTAATTTCTTAGCTAAAAAAAAAACTCTAGCTACTAAAGTTATCTTTATATAAGTAAGTAGTATATTTAATAAATAAGTATTATATATACTTATTTAAGTACTTAAAAAAAGTAAGTATAACTTTATATTTTATATTCTTTAAGCTAAGAGTAATAAGTAAAGTTACTAATAAATACTAAGTATTTTTATAATAAGTTTACTAGTAAAATATAAAATTAGTAAGTAAACTAAGTAAGTATAAATATTAAAGTAAATAATTATAAAAATAATTACTATTATAAAAGAAAAAAGTATAAGTAGTATAATTATATATATATTATAGAAGTAATAAAGATACTATAGTATACTTTATATACTTTCTTTTTTAACTTATTACTATATATATAGAATTTAAAGCTTATAGTTTAGTATTACTATTTTATAGTACTATAATAACTTAGAAGTAACTTAGAAATAATAAGCTAACTATAACTTCTATATTTTATATAACTTATATATAAGAAGATACTCTACTAAAAAAAGAAGTATTATATCTCTAAGAACTTTATAAGTGTCTAAGTATAGTAGGTATAAGACTTACTATTTACTAGTATATAATTTACTTATTCTCTATTACTTATCTTCTTCTTCTATTAGCTATTTTTAAAAGTTACTAATAGCGTATATACTCTTTTATATATCTTTCTTTACTCTACTTATAATAAAGCTTTCTAAATAATAAAAGGCTCTCTACCTATAAGTATAAATTAATATTTATAACCTTTAGAGAGAATTAGAAGCTTATTACTTATTTTTTACTCTATTAATAAGTAGCTATAGCTACTTACTACTATTTTTCTCTAAAAATAGTAGCTAAACTTTTTTTTATAAGTTTAATTCTACTTATTTTTTACTTTTATAATCTACTAATAGCTTTATATTATCTATAAGTATTTAATTTACTAGCTTTTAGCCTCTTTTCTTTTCTATACTTTTAGTAAGTATTATATAGTAAAAATAAGTAAAGTTATATTAAAAAAGCTACTTTCTTTTTTAATACTATATATCTTACTATTTATTACTACTTTATATACTAGTATAAGCTAAACGTAGAACTAACTATATCTAGATCTTATTACTTAGATTAAGAATAACTTTTATTAAGTTACTTATCTCTTAGTTATTAGAGTCTAACTATTAGGTAAAAGTCTAGTTATATATATTCTTAAGTAAAGCGTAGATAAGTAGTAGCTTTACGTTAGTAGGCTACTATACTTTCTAGCTCTATTATAGTTACTTACTTATCTTATCTAGTATATAGTGTATAGGCGCGCTATATATTCTTAGCGTAGCTAAGTATAATCTTAAAACTTATTATTTAATACTTTCTAGATATACCTATAAGTAGGTTAGTAATAGTATAGATTTATATTAGTCTAGAAATATATACTATAAGTGTATAAGAAAGGTTACGCCTACCTCTAGATACTTTATAATCTAGATAGTATAGAAGAAGTTACGCCTCTACTTAGACTAAAACTTCTTAGTTAAAAAAAGATAGTAGTATACTAGAAACTTATATAAGATAGCTATATTAGTAATCTTATTATAGTAGTAGAGCTATAGAATAGTAGTAAGTCTACTATTAGTTAGTGCTAGTCTATTCTATTTAACGTTAAGCTTCTTAGCTTACTTATACTATTAGTAAAATATTAATTTACTAATAATACTATTATAGTATACGCTTTTAGCTACTTTTTAATAGTTACTAATAATAAAGCCTTAGGCGCTGTAGAGAATAAGACGCGCGTTAGAATTCTCTACCTTACTAATAGTAAGGCTTAGCTTATACTCTACTACTTTACTATATTACTTATACTTAGTAATATTCTTACGTAGTTATATATAGCCTACCTTACTAAATAAGATAAATATATACTTAATATTCTATAAGATAGTAGCCTATAGCTATTCTACGTAGATAAGTTAGAGAGCTAAGTCTATCTATAGCTTTATATTATTATTAAGAGTTATATCTACTACTAGAGGTAGTGCTATAAACTAATAGAGCTATAGTAAATTATATTTCTATAGTAGTATTATAGCTTTATAGCTCTACTTTAGATTAGTTAAGTTAGTTAGCGTCTAACTAGAAAACTACTTAAGTAGCTATATAACTATAATATTAGTAGTTATATTACTATTAGTAATATTCTACGCTATATCTATAACACTAGTACTTATATCTAGGTAGAGGTCTTAAAGTAACACTATAGCTTAGCTATTCTTTATATTTAGATTAGCTATTTTTAGATAAAAGCTAAGTAAAGTGTATAAAGCTATTTTTAAAAATTTTAAAAATAGCTCTACTACTAGTGTCTATACTTTACTAGACTAGTTTTAGATAGATCTTAGAACCTATCTACTTTACCTAATCTTATACTATAGTAGAATAACTTAGTCTAGACTATATTTAAGCCTCTTATAATATATATATATATATAGTAAAGTATATATTTTATAGCTAATAAGGTATAAGTCTAAGAGCTACTACTATTTATATAGCTAGAGATAGGTACTTCTTAAAGTATATACTAAAGTTATCTAAGTTTTAACTAGTAGTCTTAGTAGCCTATATAGTAGTATATATATTTAGTATATATATTTAGTGTATTTCTTAATATATAGATAAGCGTGCTAGTGTTATCTTAAGGTTTAGTTATAACTAAGTTAGAACTTAGTTATAACTTAGTTATAACTTAGTTATAATCTAGTTATAACTATACTACTAGTATTAGAAAACTAGTAGTATTTACTAAACTATAATTTTACCTCTACTTAAGAATATAATACTAGGTTTATAAAGTTAAGACTAAGTATATTCTAGATGTTTACGCTATATTAGTTAGTTTATAGCTCTACCTTCTCTATTCTAACTACTACTAGTTAAGTTATAGAACTACTTCTATTACTTATATCTATCTTTATATTTTAGAATTAAGCTTAGTTTTAACTAAACTCTAACTAGCCTCTCTCTAATTAGTTTTATTTCTAGATAGTACTTACGTAGCTTTTTACTACTTTAGCTTAAGTATAAAACTTATTTTAGCTTAGTTAAGGTAGATTAGCTATATAAGATAGTATATATTTTTTAACTTCTTACGCGTTATCTACTACTTAGAATTATTAAAGTAATAGATTATACTTAGTTATATTTTCTTTATCTAAGTAACACTATATTAAGAATACACTAGATATAATATAGTCTTATAAGACTAGTATTATAGAATCTAACTAAGCCTAATTTTATATCTACTCTAATATAGAATAAAAGTTAAACGCTAAGTTTAAGAGCTTAGCTCTTAATTAACTAAAGCCTAATTTAGTTATAGCTTTCTAGAATAACTCTAACTCTAGTAATAAGAATATAAGTATATACTACTTAGATATAACTTAGTTAAGTCTTAATATATCTAGAGTTTAGTATATTCTTATAAAGAGAGGCTAGAATATAGCAAAGATAAGTATAATTTAGATAATAAAGTACTTTTATATAAAGATAAAGAAAAGACTATAGTTTAGTTATCTAAGTAGACGTAAGGTAACACTTAGATATAACCTCTTACTATAACTATAGTGCTATAAATAGTAACTATTCTAATGTATCTATAAATAAGCAAGACTAGTATTACTTATATTATTAATATTTCTAAGGTAAAAACTAATAAAAATACACTTACTTACGTAGTAGTAAGAGAACTAACCTAGACTTAACTTCTATTACTTAATATTATTATAGAAAGTATAGTATAGTTATTAGTAGAGGTAGAAGACTAATATAAATAAGGTAAAAGATACTAAAAAGAAACTTATAACTAAGGTAGCTTTACTTAGTAATATAGAATACTATAAATATAGATATAACTATATAAGTATAAAAGCTTATAAATAGCTTAGTTCTAAAGTTTAAGATTTATCTTACTATTATTATAATAAATATATATAAAGTATAATATAGTAGACGTATTAATTTAATAATAAGAGAATAGTCTAGTATAATACTTTTTTATAAGTTATATATTAAGTCTCTTCTAAGTCTATACTAAGTAGTGTACTAGAACTTATATAGGTAAGATTAAGGCCTATTATAAAGAAATTATATATAGTAAGAATTATAATCTAAATATCTATATACTTATCTTATATTATAAGTAGAATTATTATATAAGTTTAGACTTATCTAAAATATTTCTTACTAGCTATACCTAGTGCGTTATATAGAAGTTACTAAGTGTATACTTATATACGTAGTTACTAGCCTATACACTAATATAGTATTTACTATATTAAAACTATCTTAGTAATTTAAGTAAACGTAGTTAGTACTATATATATAAGTTACTAAAGAGTTTATACTTAGAAATACTCTTTCTACGTAACTACTTTACTAATAGTTAGAATACTTTATATTAAGAAACGTATATAATAGTAGACTAAACTAGGTTAAAGTAGAAGAAGTATTATATATAATACTTAGATATAACTAAGTTTAATCTAAATAGGTATAGATTATCTATATTTTATAGGTAAGTAACTACTTCTACTATTTCTAGAATTATATCTAAAGATTAGGCTATACTATAATTACTTTTATATATTTATTCTAGATAATTTAGAGATATATCTCTATATAGCTATAGTCTTTTATAATAAATATAATTACTCTCTACTACCTCTAATAAAGCTATTTAAGTAGATTACTTTAGATCTAGCTAAGATTATTTATAATATTAGAGATAATTAACTTTATTTAAGTAAGTAATTAATAGCGCGTAGATTATAACTTAGACTAAACCTATATAGTAATATTTCTAAAGAATCTACGCTTATAGAGTTATCTAAAGAGATATAGAAAGAAGACACTTAGTAAAATCTACTTATTTCTAGCTAACTATAATTAAATACGTGCTATTATTTATAGAGATTTACTATATATAATACGTATAAATTAATATATTAGTAGAGTCTAACTTAAATACCTAAATAAGCTTAACTTTAATAATTACGTTAGTATACACTTAGATTAGACTTATTTATTTACTACTTAACGTGTTATAGTATATTAAACACTTCTACTATAATAGAACTAATTTTCTTACTATTTACTTCTTCTTATTCTAACTTATTTCTTTTATAAATAAAACTTATTAGATAATCTCTATTAATATAAGTTTTAAATATTACTAAGATCTATCTATATAAGAGGTAATCTTTTTAGATTTTATAGATAGAGCTAATAAGTATATATATCTTAAGTTATATCTTAGTGCTATCTAATATACTATATAGTATATATATTCTATCGCGTATTTATTAACATAAAGAGTATTTATATATATACCTAAGTTTTTAAGAATACTTTTAAGTAAATAGATAGAAATAGCTTTCTAGTTAGATAGATTTATAAAAAGTAAACTAGAATTAAACTTATTCTTATAGATATATATATAAAGTAACTTCTAAGTATAGTTATAAACTAGAATTTATCTAAGTCTACTTATACTTGCGTAGAGTTTAGAAAGTATCTCTAGTTAGTATATCTAGATAGCTATACTTAGTAGCACTATATATCTTATATTATTATATTCTATTATATATACCTAATAAGAGAAGTCTAAGAGATAACTAGCTAGAGTAACTAGAATACTTATAGTCTTAATAAGCTCTTATATAAGCTTCTTTACTATAGAACTACTTATATATATAATAATTTTATCTAGACTATAATAGATATGTCTAGAGTAGACTAAGTAGAGTCTTACACTAATAGTAGAAGACTAGTTTACTAATAGTAAGGTTTATAGTTAGATTATAAATAAGAGATCTTTATATATATCTAGTCTTTACTTAGCTAAATCTTAAATAAACCTATAAATATAGAATAGAGTAATAGTACGTAATACAAACATAAGTAAGTAGAATAATTTAAGAACTAACTTATATAGAATCTATCTATTACTACTAAAAGCTATAAAGAGGTAAAAATATATAGATTTAGCTAAGTTATAATCTAACTAACGTAGTGTATAGCGCAGAATACTAGAATTATACTAATAGAGTAATATATAGTACCTATAATAACTATAGTATTATATCTATATATAGTAGAACTAAAATATATAACTAGATACTTAAGAGTATTATAAATATATATAAGTATCTAGTCTTAACTTAGTATTATCTATATACTAACCTATATAAATAACTAGAATAAGCTTAAGCGTAAGTAAGAGAAGAGTAACTAAAATAGACTTAGTATTATTCTAGATAATAAGAGAAATATAAGAGTATCTAGAAGCTAGTTCTATAGTTTTTAGGCTCTATTAACTTATTAAACCTTAAATAGTATAAAGTAGTAGTTAACTAGTTATAGTATATTCTAAGACTTAACTTAGTTAAGTTTATAGTAAACGTAGAGTTTATAGACCTAAGGTTATAGATAGAGATAAGAGTAAAGCTCTAGAGTAATAGACTATAAGCGTAGGTATAATTAGTCTTAGTTATTACTATATATATTAGCTAATATAGCTTAGCTTACTTAGTTTATAACTAGACTTTAATATAGAGATATTAGAGGTATACTTATATAGAGAGAAAGATAGGTTAGTTTAGACTTATCTAAGATTAAACCTACTAATAAATATAGTCTCTTTAATATACTTATAGTAAGAGTCTTATTTATTATATTATTATAGCGTAAGTCTACACTAAGTTTATACTATATAGTATCTAAGAATATTCTTAGTTAAAACTAACTAGCTAAGTAGAATATAATACTTATAGCTATAGAACTAAAAGAGTAGAAGATATAGCTATAGAAATAGAACGCTACTATAAGATAATAGAAGCTAGAAGACGCTTAGAAGAAACTTTATCTCTTAGCTAATATTTAGAGTTAGAGTCTAGACCTAGTCTAATTTATAGATCTTTTATAGTATTTATTATATTATACTATAATTATAGAATTTAATAATTAAAGCGTAGCTAAGTTATAACTAAGTTATAACTAAGTTATAACTAAGTCTTAGCTAAGTTATAACTTAGTTATAACTTAAAAAGGCTAGGCTATAACGTAGTAGCTCTATTTATAAGTATTATTAATTCTTAGTAGTAGAATATTAAAACTTACTACCTCTCTTCTATATTAGTTACGCGCTATTATCTATTCTTATCTTATAATTTAACTTAGATATAACTAGTATACTTAACTACTACTATAACGTACTTATAGCGCTAACTATAATTTCTTTATTATATAATAATATATATAGATTACTCTTAGAAATATTCTATTTTTATTAACGTTTATAGAGTTTCTACTAGTTAATAGTAAAGAGACTTTATCTAGACTTCTACTCTTTTCTATACTAGATATATACTCTCTAGGTTAAGACTAATCTTAGTCTAATCTAAGAAAGAATTATATTACTAGTCTTTACTAGTATATAAAGAGTTAATATTACTATAATATAAATATTAGTAATAATGCTAGTACTTCTAAGATATATCTATACTAGGTAACTATACTTAGTTTATATATAGTTACGTTATCTTACCTAAAGTTAGTAACTATTCTCTATAGAGGTAACTTATATATAATATATATAATAGACGTATATTAGTTATCTCTTAGTATTAACCTACTCTATACTAACTAGTATAGAGAATTCTACTTAGAGAATAGACTAAAGATTAACTATTAGTAATAAAAGTCTAAGAAGTTCTACGTATATTACTACTATAAGTAATATATCTAAGTCTAATTCTAATAAACTACTAGGCGTAATATAAGAAGACTTTAAAAATAGCTTACTAGAGTAAGTTACCTCTTACTCTAATACCTATTATATTCTTATAGAATAGTGTAGTTTATTTTAAATAAGACTAGCTTTTAGTATAGAACTTATATACTTTAGATAAACTAGATAATAATCTAAGTAATAGCGTAGATAATAAAGTATATTACTAACTAAGTCTAGTTTTAGTTAACTCTTAAGTAATCTATAGATATATAGTATATTAATATAATACCTACTCTACTAACTATATACGTAATCTACTAGAAAGACTCTATTATATCTAATCTACTTATTAATATAAATACGTTACTAATTAAAGAAACTATACTTAGTTTTATTTTATAGTTTAATAAAATAGATAAAAGTAATAATAAACTAGTAAAGCTTACTATACGTATAGAGTAGATAGGTAAAAGTAGTTCTAGTTAAGTTAGCTATAATAATAATTATATAAATACCTATAATATAAGTTTAGTAGATATATAAGAGTATAATCTAAAGATATAACTTAGACTACTTCTTATTATAGCTATTATAGACTTAGACAGCTATAAAGCTTTTCTAGTAGATAAAAATAAGGTAAGTTAGACTTTATATCTTAATTTAAAGTAGATCTAACTAAGTAGAAATCTAATATTAGCTTTATTAAGAAAGGTTTTTATATTAAGATAGTATACTAAGTATACTATTAGTTAAAACTTAGTTAGTTCTCTACACTAACTCTACTTCTACTACTAATACTAGCTTAGAGTACCTCTTATATACTTTAGATTCTACTTATTAAATTACTAAAGTCTATAAACTACTACTAGTTATAACTAAGTTATAACTTTATCTCTTAGTCTTATACTTAGATTTATTTTAAAGTATAATATAAGCTTAGTAATAGATAATAATAGTAGTAGAGTCTAGAAGAGTAACTATAACGTAGTTTATAATAGGCGTAATAATATTAAAGTAGACTATATATAGTTAGTTAAATAAGATATAACTAAGTTTTAACTAGGTCTTACCTCTAGTAGTAACTACGTATTTACTATACCTAGTCTCTATAATACTAAGCTTTATTCTAGTCTTACCTATGTTTATAGTTATTTTATATATTAGTAAGATATAACTAAAACTTATCTAGGTATATATATACTATTCTTTTTATTAATATTAGATATAACTAGTAGGCCTTAGTTAGTAGCTATAGGCGTAGAGAGTTAGTGTATACGTTTATAGATAGTAGAGGTAGAAGTAGTAGATATAAGAGACGTTAATAGATAAGATAATTATATTAAGTTAAGTACTAAGTAAGATATTATATATAGATTAAAGAAAGCTATATAGGCTAAACTTTAATATTTAGCGTATAGGCTCTCTACTAGTAGCTTAGTAAGTAAAGATTATAAGTTTAATTTATAATACTACTTCTCTTTAAAAAGAGAGTAAGTTCTAATACTTAAACTATTTTACTTAAAGAATAAAGAAAACAAAGAGATTATTATATAAAGATATATCTATTTTGCAAAAGCTATAATAAGCTAAATATATTATATACCTTTTCTATCTATTCTATTCTATTACTATATTCTATTTATATATATATATACTAATTATAGCCTTAATTACGTATATTATATATACTACTATTATACGCGTATACTTATATTATTTAGATTACACTAGAGATAGTTATTTATAAGAGTAAGTTATTTATAGTAGTAAGTTAATATTATATATATAAGCGCGTGTATATAAAAAAGAGTTTAGCTATATATAGTAAGTATAAACTATTATAGTATAGTAACTTTAGTATTTTATTATAATAGTAGTAACTTAATAAAGTAAGATTCTTACTATAAGTATAGTTTTAGTAAGTCTCTTGTAAAGGCATAACCTAGTTAATACTCTTAATATTAGTAAGTATAACTAATACTAAGTTCTAGTCTTACTATTACTATTATTAGCTATTATTACTATAGAGCTTCTAGTAATTATTTACGCCTTACTTTATAATAAAGTTACTAAGTTAACTAAGAGTATTATAGATAGAATAACTCTAATAATATTATTATAACTACTAGTTATTAGATAACTATTATCTAAGCGTAGTTAAGGTTATAAAGTTATATAACTAGCATATTCTACTTACTAATAAAAGAATTAAACTTCTAGTGTATAGTAGGTTTATTAGAGTAATTATAATAATAGTAAATTATAGTATTAGTAGTGTTAATAAGGTTTACGTAGAGTTTCTAAGAAGAGTTATTAGATTCTTTAGAATAGTTAGTCTACTATACAAGGTACTAAAGAAGCTTTTAGCTTTTCTTACCTTTACTCTTTTATACTTATAATATAGAGTTCTTAAGATTAGTATTAATATAATAGTCTTTAATAGCTTCTATAGTATACTTAGTAGCGTCTTTAATATCTAGGTTAAATTTAGTAGAAACCTCTAGATTAGAAATCTATCTAGAGAGTAGTACCTTATTAATAAAGTAAAGAAGCTATAGATAGAAGATATTATAAATATACTTTATATTTATAAAAAGGTCTAGCTTATAGATAGTATTATTAATTACGTAAACTACTATAAAGAGACTATAGTTTTTTAGATCTAAAAAGACTAATAGTTAATATATCTAAAGGTTACGTGTATCTAATATAACGTAGTTACTAACTTAGAATAATAGCGTAGGTAAGTAGCCTTTATTAGTATACTTAGCTTACTTAGCCTAGACCTACTATATTAACTTACGTAGTTTATTCTATAAAGCTTTAATATAGTCTATAAAAGTATTTATATTTAAGCTTTTATTACGCGTAGGTATAGTAAGTAAGATTATAACTAGCGTAGGTAGTTTAATACTACTTCTTAAGTTATAGCTCTTAGTAGTAAAGAATAGTAACTTGCTAGTTATTAAGCTAGTGCTAGAGTTAGCTTTAAATTTAGCTATTAGTAAGAATAGTGCCTAGTTATTCTAGTTATAGTTTATATATAACTAGAGGTATTACTTAAGGTATAAATTAGTATTTTCTATCTATCTATTAGTTTAGAGATAATAAGTAGTAGAGAACTTAAGTTATATACTAAGACGTTAACAAAAGTACTTCTAGAAGTAGAATATAAACTAAGACCTATAATTAGAAATAATTTTCTCTAGAAAGCGTTCTTCTTACTAAACGTATTTAATAAATATAACTACTAGTGTATTAGTAGTTATACTAGCTATAGAAATAAACTTCTTCTTCTTAGTAAGTTAGTTAATAATTATAAAAATATTAGTAAATGTTTAACTATTATACTTATAAGAAGGTAGATAAGTAATAAAGTCTATAGAAATACTAAACTAATACTAATTAGAAACTAGAAGTAGATAAAGTAAACTATACTTACTTTCTCTATAGGCTTTACTTTTTTTATAGATTAAGTAAGTGTAAATATACTTAGTAATGTCTATAGTTATACGTAGCTAGTAATACTAATATAAAAGCTTAGTATATAACTTATACTTACTACTATAGCTACTATATACGCTTTTATAGATATGCTTAATAACTTAAGTATATATAACTCTAGTAGGTATATAGACCTTACTTTATATATATAGTAGGTTATTAGTAATTTTATAATTACTAAGCTCTAATCTAAGATATTCTTTACTATAAATAAGCTTAAATAGTAGTCTATATAGTCTATTCTTCTTAGCCTTAATAATTACTTATAGCACTACGTTATTCTTATATATCTTTTTAATATTATTAAGTAAAGTCTTAATTAATATTTTAGTAGACGTAGGCGTAGGCGTAGGTATAGACGTAATAAGTAGCTACTTATTAATTAGAGTATTAGTTAGTAGTAAGATAAGTAATATAATAGAAGATATAACTAGTAGTATAACTATAGGCGTAGTAATAGGCGTTATAATTAGTAGTATTATAGTTAATAGTGTTATAGAGTTAGTTAGCGCTATAAGTTTATATAGAGTTATAATAAATAAAGCTATAATATTATTAGCTATAACGTTAGTAGAAAAGCTAGCTAAAACGCTACTTTCTTCTCTTCTAGGCTTAACTCTAGATAGCGTAGTAAGTAAAGTATAGCGCTTAGAAATATTATTCTCTTTACTAAGTTAATATAATATTTACGTAATAGTAGAAATACTCTTAGAGAGAGTGTAATAGTTTTATTCTAAACTAGTAAGGTAGACTATATAGCGTAAGCCTCTATTCTTAGTAACATAAATTAAATAGACGTAAGCTTCTAGATTAACTTAGTCTAGCTTAATAATAATCTAAAGCTAGTGTTATTAGTACGCGTTATTAGGTATCTTAGATAAGTTACTAGAGCGTTTTATTAAAGTATCTAGCTTAGTCTTTTACTTTCTAGAGTAGTACTTAATAAGAAAGTTAAACTCTATAAGAAACTTAGTCTAGTGTATCTATTATTAGTTTAGATACTTTATAGTTATAAATATTTAAAAAACTTAATAATTAGATAATACCTTAATAGAATTATTAGTACTAGAAAGCTTAAAGCGCTATTTCTTAAAGGCGTTAACTATTACTAAGAGTTTCTTATTATAAATTTTATAATTATACTTAGCTAGCGTTATCTTATATAATAGAAAAGTAACTAGATATAGAACGCTAAGTATATTCTTCTAGAAGAGAATAGTAGCTATAATAAAGTTAGATATATTAGTTTCTAACTATATTTCTAGATCTAGGTTAAAGTGTATAAGAACTTCTATAGTCTTAAAAGCGTTCTTAAGCTAATAGAATATAATAACTACTTTACTATTAGAAGCTAAAAAGAACTAATAATATTAGTTCTTTCTATTACTATTCTTACGTATTAGCTCTATTAGTACTTTTATAATATAAAAGAACTTTTTAATAAAGTAATAGTAGAAGTTAGTAAAGTCTAAGAATAATTAGACATCTTTAACTAAATAAGGTACCTACTATTTAAGTACTATAGAGACTTTCTTAGAGTTTATTTCTATACTATCTATAGTAAGAATAAAACTAAAGTACTTAACCTTTTTAACTTTAAACTTATACTTAGTAGAATCTAGATAGAGACTAGTATTATAGATTCTAGTAAGAACTTTAAAGATGTTAGCTTTATAAGTAGCTTTATTATTATTATAGATATAGATAAGTATATTATTAAGATAGATAGTGTAAATATTATTAAAATATTTATATAAGATCTTATTAATAAAAGTCTAAAACATACTAAGTACGTTATATAATCTAAAGAGTATAACTATATATTTATATAACTTATAATAAGTAAGAAAAGTAGTTTTCTTTTTATTACTTTTCTTAATATAAATAGTATTAAACGTAGTAATAATATTAATAATTATTATCTACTTTACCTTTACTATATAAGTAAGAGTTTTCTTAATAGATAGTAGAGTATTATAGTTTTTTTTTTATAATAGCGTTAAGTTAATAGTAATTAATATAAATATAAAAACTACTATCTAGTTTCTTAATAATAAGAATAGGTAAAGTGTATAGTAAAGTAGATAGTTAGATAAAGCTTTATAAGAGTATGTTGTTAATATATACTTTAATAGTGTAGATTTCTATTTACGTTAGACTATATATCTTAGACTTATAGATATGTTTATTAGTATTAATCTTATAGTTAACTTCTAGATAGTAAGGCGCTAGCTTACTAGCATTAACTAGATTAAATAAGTCTAGTATCTTTTTATATAGCTAGTTAGAAACTAACTTATAGATCTTAGCTTTACTAATATAGAGGCTATCTATTTTCTTTATATAGTAGTTATAATTCTTCTAACTAATAGTAGTAAGCTCTATAATCTTACACTTAAAGATATTTAAGTTATAGTTATTATTATTATCTAGTAGATTAGTAAGCTTTTTCTAATTCTTTAGTTAGATCTAAATAGCTTTATTAGAGTTGCGCGTAGCTATTAGATAAGTAGCTTTAGTAGTAATAATACAAATCTTACCTAGTAGACTTATACGTTACAATTCTAATTTAGAAGAAGTACTATTACTATAGACTATTTCTAGTAAGCTATAGTTAAAATAGAATAACGTATAGTAATATAAGTTAAATATTATACTCTATAGTAAAAAGATAAGTATTAGGTTATAATCTTTAAGCTATATTATTTCTAAGATAAGATTATATTTACTAATATCTACTATAAAGTATATTACTATAGAAGTATAGCTACTATATTTAACTAGAAGCTCTATAGCTTTATTTAGAGTATTAATAATCTTACTATTAGTAAGAGAAAGTCTAATAGACGTAGATATTACTATAGTTAGTAGACTATTATTCTTAACCTATTATTAGTTTATAAAGTAGACACTAGCTCTAGTGTTAATAAGAGTATTAGTTTTCTACTACTACTCTAGATACACTATAGTGTATAAGTTATAGTGTAGCTAGTTAGTAGATCTAGAGTAATCTATAGTAGTTACTATAGAAATATAGTAATTAGAGATATTATAAACGTAGACGTTAGAAGCTAAGTCTAATAATAGAAGTCTAGTAGTAGTAACCTTAAGATAATTATAATACTTACGTATCTTATAGTTCTACTAGATATCTTTACACTAGTTTAGCTTCTAAATATAACTAGTATTAGAAGTATTTAGTTTTCTAATACTAGATTATCTATCTTATCTAACTTCTTCTTATTATTAGTAGTTACGTTTAATTAGATATTAGCGTTAGTATTATTATTAAAGTTAACTATATACTTAGTATTAAGAGCGTTAAGGTAGACGCTACTAATCTTTACCTTAATTTTATTCTAGTCTAATACTAGATAGCTCTTCTTATTATAGGCTTAATAACTCTTATTACTATATTAGAAGTAAACCTAAGCCTTTATTATAGTATTCTTTTATACTTAGATATACTAAGAGATAGCTTCTTACTACTAACCTTATATAGACTTATTCTTCTAATTAGTATTATAGTTATTAGGTAAATAAGTGCAAGCCTTAGATATATAGAACTTATTCTTACTATTAGTAGTTATAAGAGCTAATAAAGTCTTATCTTAGTTAATCTACTACTATATTAAGTCTACTTTGTAAATAGAGTTAAGAAACTTAATAAAAGTATTCTTTTATTTATTATTAAAGCTAATAGATATAGCCTAGATAAGTTATAGATAAAGCTACTATTAATAGTATAAGATTATAATAGTGTTAGCTATCTTAGTTAGTTAGTGCACTACTATAAAATAGCCTTACTAGTTAGTAAACTTCTCTATTTAATCTATAAGAAAAGACCTATTACTAATCTTAGTCTAGGCTTTCTAAACTTACTTAAAAGTAGAGTAACTAAAGTAGGTATTAAGAGTTTCTAGAATATTTATATATAAATAGAAGTTATCTATAAAGTCTTTAATATAAACCTAGATATTACTATTAATCTTAGCTTCTAGGTACTAGATCTATTAGTTTATAGAGAAAGTCTTATACTTCTAAACTATAAGATAGCACTACTTTAAGTAGTTCTTACTAGTATTACTACTCTTCTACACTTTAATATCTAGAAGCTTAAAAGTAGTTATACGCTTACTACTAATAGTAAAAGTAACTTTCTATATAGTCTAGATACTATTATATAGAGGCGTAATATACTAGTAAGAGTTTATATTTAGTAGATTTATAAAGTAGTAGTTACGTAAGTAAAAGCGTAATTATAATAGTAAGAAGTAAAAGTAATACTATTAGTTACGTAGTATATTATATTAGAAGAAATAAAGCTCTAGTTTATAAGGTATATTACGCTAGCTTAGGTAAGAATTTAGAGAAGTAGTGTAATAGTTAACGCGCTAGATATAGCGCTTAGATTCTACTAAAAAGTATTATTATAAGGTAAAGAGTTAAAAGGTAGAGTTAAATACCTAAAGGTATTAGAGTATATTATTATACTAACGTAACTACTAGATAGTAGATTTATTTAGCTTTATATTTATATTAGTAGCTAGAATAAGCTACTATTCTAAAGCCTTATTCTACTATATAATATCTTTATAGTTTTTATTCTTCTTAGCGCGCTACTTATAGTAATACTTAGAGCGTACTTTCTTTTTAACTAGTTATTTCTTAATAGCGCTATACTTCTTATAGTACTCTATATATAATATATAGAACTTATATATATCTTACTTCTTAAAGTTATAGTCTTCTTATAAATTAGTGTATACTAGATTATTATAGATATTATTAGAGAAGAATAATAGTACCTAAAGTATATTAATATTATTCTTAAGGTTCTAGTTCTAAGCTTTAGCAGCGCTAAGAGAGGTATAAAGTTTCTTAGTCTTAGCTTCTAAGTACTAGACTCTAATAAAAAGCTTTTTATTTTACACTTCTAATCTAGATATAGCTCTAATATACTTATTAAAGTCTTTTTTAGAAATAGCGTCTTTACTTATATATAGCGTAGAAGCTACTTTTTTAAGTTTATATATAATCTTAGTAAAGAGAGTATATAGTAGACTAGGCTAGTTAGTAGTAAGCGCTTATAAGTTATTATTAGAGGTAATAGTAAAGTAAGTGTCTTCTATAATAGATTCTTAGCCTAGGTTTAAGTTATACTATTTAGTTTTATTATTATTCTTATTATTAGTATTAAAGATCTCTAAGTATACTTAGCTATTACTATAGCTTAGCTTTATATATACTTATAACTTATCTTAGACTAACTATAGTTAATAGCTACTAAGGTAGACGTTATATAGTTTATTAGTAGTAATAGAAACTATTATAAGCTTTACCTAGGTAGTATCTTTACCTAGCTAATCTAATTCTATAATATTAGAAAGTATAGAGTAGCTAAAGGTACTCTACTAGCTAAGCTTAGTATAGTAAATAGTAGAGAAAGAGATAATCTCTATACCTTAGCTAAGAGTGTTTTAGGTATTAGTTAGAGAATTAGAAGTAATAGTAAGTAAATTACTATTATTTCTACTAGTTCTATATTACTTATAACTAGAATCTTAACTACGTAAAGTAGTAGATACTTTACTAGACTTAGTATTACGCTTAGTGCGCTAGACTAGACTAGTAGAAAAGACGCGTAAGAGCTTAGCTAGTAGTAGATTTATATTTAATTAGTAGTAGCTAAGAGTAATATTAGAGTAGAGAGTATTACTATTAGATATTATAATAATAGTTAATAGTTAAGTATAATAGTAGTAGTATATATAGAGAGAGAAAAAGAGTAGAAAGTAAGAGAGTAGTGCGTTAAATAGATAAGAGTAGAGTAAGTTTATTTACTACTATATAGTTCTACTTACTTATTATAAAGTAGTAAGCTAGATCTTCTACTATTTACTAAGATATAGTATAATAATATTATTAGTAATAAGGTTAACTATAATTATTTCTATATAGTAATATAATACTCTCTTAGAGTTATAATACGCTTAGTAATATTCTTTAATAATAGACTTCTAGTATAATATACCTTCTATAATTAGTAATAGCGCGCGCGCTATCTACTTAGTAAGTTCTACTCTATAGTTATATAATAGAGCCTTATAGTAGTAGTAGCTATTCTAATCTAGAGATATAACTAAAAGTAGAGAATATATTATAAGAGTATAATAATTATTAGCGCCTTAGCTATAGAGTTATAATTAGATATTTATAAGCGCGCGCTAATTTCTTTAGTGTAGTTACTACTACGCGTGTTCTAGGTACTATAAGATAGATATAATATAGTGTAAGAAACGTTAATAGATAAGATAATTATATTAAGTTAAGTACTAAGTAAGATATTACGTATAGGTTAAAGAAAGCTATATAGGCTAAACTTTAATATTTAGTGTATAGGCTCTCTACTAGTAGCTTAGTAAGTAAAGGTTATAAGTTTAATCTATAATAGTAGACGCCTATATATCTTTTATTATACTTTTATATAGTAGAAGTTTACTAAGTAAGAACTTATCTAGTTTAGTTAAGTAATTACCTACTAAGCACTTAATAATAGCTCTATAGTAATCTAGCGCTATTAAACTAGTTTATACTTAGATAAGTTTTATATAAGTAATATACTCTATAGCCTTTTAGCGTATAGCTCTATAGTCTTACTCTTAGTTAGCTTAGCTTAAGTATATCTAGCCTCTAAGTACTAGTAACGTTAGTATCTAAGATAACACTAAGATTAGTCTAACTTATAGTCTTAGCGTACTTATTCTTTATATAGTAGGCTACTACTCTAGTATTTATAAAATGCGTCTAGAATAGCTAGTAAGCTAAGTTCTATCTTAGTTAAAACTCTATATATATAACCTTAGTAATATAAAAGACTAAGTTACTACTAATACTAATATTTAAGTTAGCTATATAGTTTATTATCTTCTTAGATATAAACTAGTATTTAACACTATTAACTTCTACCTAGATTAGTTAGCTAGACTAAACTAAGTCTTTACTAAGCGTATATATATAGTAGAAGTAAATAGTAAATTAGGTAGAGACTTACTAGTAGTAGAGAGAGTAAGATAGTTCTAATACTATACTTATATTTAGTAAGTATTTAGTAAGACTAGACTAAGACTTATTTATATATATATACTTATAGAGACTCTAAATATTCTTCTAGTCTTAGGCGTAATCTATAGATTACTATAGATATCTAGGTTAAAGAAGAAAGTAATTCTCTAGCGTCTAATAGGTATAGTAGATATAAGTAAGTTATAACTAAGAACTATTCTATTAAGAATACTTTCTTCTTTACTATTAGAAGTAGAGCTAGAGATATTAGAATTAGTTTAAGTAATGTTTACTATTCTTACGTTTCTACTTATTATAGATTTATTTAATAGTGTAAGACTATATAGTAATTAGCTAGATAGATACTATAATATATCTAAAATTAATTACTTATAAATAGATTATACTAAATAGTAGCTAGGTATAAGTATATAGTTAAAGCTTAGGTTAAAATCTAGATATAGTAATTATTATAAGCTTAGGCTACGTACTATCTTTATCTTTACTTTTACTACTAAAGTTATAGGCTACTAGTATTAAGAAGAGACTTAGACTTTACTATAAGTAACTAGTCTCTCTAGTAGAGTTAACCTCTATATATCTAACTAGATAGTATATCTTTTACTAGCGTAGTGCTATAAGATCTTACTAAGACTAATCTAGGTCTATATTAGAACTATAGTAACTCTAGAAATATAACTAGTTTAAAATAGTACTTATAAAGGTAGCTTTCTAAGTAGTAAGTATATAAAATCTAAGAGTTAACTTAGATTATACCTAATTTATATACCTATAATAGTAATCTTCTAGTTTATTAGTAAGCGCTTAATTATAAATAGTAATAGAGCTTTAGAGAAGAAAGAACTTATTATTATACTACTAGATTATTAATATAAGAAATAAGACTAAGATTTATCTACGCTACGTACTATAAAGATTATCTCTAGATTTAATATATTCTATAGATAGGCGTTAAAGTAGATTTATATAAAAAGAATATTAGATATCTAGTTATATCTAAGTATAGACTAATATATAATATCTAGTAACTTTAGTGCTAGATATATTTCTATAACACTATTCTTCTTAATAATAGATCTATTCTAAACTTAGTTAAAATTACTCTTAGTTATATCTACTTTAACTATATTAGCTTTAATAGTATCTATAACTAAGTTTAATCTAAGAGTAGTATAGTTACTACGTAATAAAACTAAGAGTATAGATAGATATATCTAAGTATAGTCTTATATAGGCGTAGAATTCTAGCGTATATAAAAATAAGTAATATTAAACCTATTATTTCTACTAGGTATATAACTTATACTATTACTACGCAGTTTACGTTATAACTAAGTATTATCTAGTAGATTTACTATAACTATAGAACTACGCGTATATTATTAGAGGTAATAGAGGTTTATATTAGGTTAGTAGATAGTAACTAAGAGAAATCTTAGTTATATCTACTACTAGTAGAAAAAGGTAGCTAAGTAGCTATATAAGTATAGAGGTAAAGTAATTAAGTTAGAATATTAGATATAATTATATTATAGTAGAGCTACGCTAGTTATAATATATAGACTAACTATAAGAACTTATAGTATAATAGATTACGTAGTTAAAACTTAGTTATATTCTAACTACTCTCTATATTACTATAAGCCTATATACTATAAGCTAATTAACTTATATAAGAATCTAGCGCTATTATTCTATAAATAACCTTTATACTAGAGCTATAGACTACGTATAATATAAGATAAATCTTAGTAAGAATCTAAGATAGCTTATATTACTGCTATTAAGTGTACGCATATACCTAGCCTTCTACTAGATCTAACTTAGTAAGATTAAAACTATCTAATACTTCTATCTATTATATAAGTTCTTAGTAAGTAAGCTTTTTAAGCTTTTTATTATTTAGTATTTTATTATTAAATAGATCTATATTCTTATTAGACTTTTCTAAGGCTTTACTAGGCTTATTATCTAAGCTAATCTAGGTAGGTAAATTATTCTTCTCTTGTCTAGAGCTATTCTTAGAGTCTAAACTTAGTATAGTCTTACTTAATAGCTTCTTCTTCTTAGCTTTAGATATAGTTAATATCTTACTCTTACGCTTAGTTATAGTCTTAGAAAATATCTTCTTAGTTTTATATCTACGCTTTAGCTATACTGTTTTAGTAACCTAATTAGTATAATAGATATAACTAAGATAAATCTTATACTTACGCTATCTAATATATTTTAATAGAAGTGTCTAAGAATAATCTAATTATATAGTAATCTAATACCTTTATAATATCTAAGTAGACTATATAGTTAGCTAAGATTATACTAAGACTAGTTCTAACTTACCTTATTAATTAGGTGTATAAGTTTTATATCTTACTTTAAAAAAGTTATATTAAGCGTAAGTAATTACTACTCTTAGATAACTATTATCTTAAACTATAATATTAAGATCTTTATTATTATTTTTACTTTATAACTAATTAAGTTAATAAGATATAACTAAGTTATATTCTAGATATACTTACTTCTACTTTATTAATTAGCGCTATATATATCTTAGTAGTTTTAGTCTACTAGTATAACGCTTAGTAATATTAGTAGAGCTCTTATAAAGATATATCTAAGTCTTTACTTAATTTATTAAGTTTTTCTTATTCTAACTCTACTCTATAGAGTATTAGACTAGTAGTATAGTTATTTTCTAAACACTAGTAGTATAGCGCTTATTTATAAAATAGTAGTATACTAAGTATATAGTTAGATATAATCTAGATTAAACTACTTATATACTATACCTAAGACCTTATTATAAATAGAAAGTAGTAAAAGCTCTAAACTCTACTTAATCTCTCTAAATCTAGCTCTCTTATACTATATTATATTAATAGAATATTAAAAGAATACTAAGATAAATCTAAGCTTACGTTTATACTATAAAACTTTTAGATATATAATGTAGTAATATCTTTACTACTAAATATAGTCTATTATAATATAAGTATAAAACTAAAGTAAGATATAACTAAGTCTCTATCTTAATAGAGTATATACGTAGCTCTAAATTAGACTTATTAATATTTATAATAGCTATATAGTAGTATAAGCTATAGATAATATAAAATAAACTATTCTTTTTTTAGAGTATTAGTATAGAACTAAACTAAGTAGTATCTCTATAATATACTATTAGTAATATAGATATTAAATTAAGCTATAAGAGATACTTTAAGTATATTAAGTAGTACTACTATAAACTCTATTAGCTATATAGTTTTAACTAAGTATAAATTTACTTACACTATTAGTAAGAAAAAGTAGTTCTTTTATTTTAGTATCTTTTTCTAATAACTATTTCTTAATCTTTTTATCTTTAATAACCTAACTACTAGTATTCTAGCTCTTTTCTAAACTCTTTTTAGTTTTATCTTTTTTTATAGCTACTTAGAGCGTAACTATATTCTATATAGTTTTATTACTAAATATAGTTAGGTTATTCTTTTAAATATACTAGTTAGCTATCTCTACTATTTATACTATAGCTAGTATAGTCTAAGATAGATCTTAAACTAGCGTAACTAGAGATAATATATTTAGTTCTATCTTTATAGTAACTTAGAATTTTTTTTTTTTTTTTTTTTTTTTTAGTGTATATTTT
>NW_026056713.1:0-587 GCF_023757985.1 Alternaria ethzedia
ATACTATTAGTTACTATTATAAATAATAATATACTCTTTACTTTAGAGATAGTTCTAGAAGTTAGTGTCTTTAGTATTAAAGTAGTTAAAAAAGTAGTAGATAAATACTTAGAAGAAAAGATTACTAGATTTCTTAATATCTTACACTTCTTCTATTTCTTTAGTAGTTATTATAGTTCTAAATAACTTATAAAGAAGCTAATACTTCTTTACTTAATAGCTTAAATACTAAATAAATATTATACTATAGAGATTATATAATTAAAAGATAAGTTCTAAATACTTAATAGTATTTAATACTCTCTACCTAATAGCAGAGAATACTTTCTAAAATATCTTTATAGTTAGTATAGCTTAGCGTTTTACTTACTATAATACTCTATTAGATTATTAGTTCTATTAAACTATAGTTCTATACTAGTATATATTCTAAATATACTATTATAGTATTATATTAACCTAGTTAGCCTAGTATTTTATTATACTTCTAATATTACTATTCTAGGTATTAGTTAAATTAATATTTTCTAGTATTTCTAAGTAGTTACCTTATCTACGTAATTATCTTATCTAATATTACTTAGTAG
>NW_026056714.1:0-584 GCF_023757985.1 Alternaria ethzedia
ATTTTAGGTAATAAAGTGTAAAGAATAGAGAGGTAATTAGAACTATTCTCTAATAATAGAATATAGCTTTGTTAGAACAAAGTAGTTAAATACTATAATAAATAGTATAACTAATAAAGATTGTAATAAAGTAATTATAGAGTAGATAATAAATAAAAAGTAATAATATTATTACTAGATAAAGAATAACTATAAAGAATTGCTATTTTTTTTATAGAAAATAGCTACTAGAATAATTACATAAATAACTGCTTATTTCTGCCTAAAGATAAGAATTTATAATTAAATCTACTTAATTTCTAGATTTATAATCTAAGTTTACTAAATTCTTCTTATCTTCTAGATTTATAATCTAGACTAGTACTAATTATATTAGTCTATACATTATATTATATAGACTAATAATTAGCTTATTACTAGAGCTTTTAGTAATTATAGAAAGAGAGATAAGAAAGATAAAAGTTATTATCTTATATAATAACTCTAATAATAACTAAACTAAGATAAATAGAGGTATTTTAGAATCTCTTAGTATAGTAGATTAAAACTAGCTACTAGAATCTTAATTACGTATGTAATTAGAT
>NW_026056715.1:0-583 GCF_023757985.1 Alternaria ethzedia
GAGTATAATAACTAAGTATTAGTATATAAATATTAATAAGTATTAAAAAAAAAGTTATTTTAACTATTTTATATAAAGTATATAAAATTTTAATATATATAAATTATTAAAGTATAAATTCTAAATTTTAAATTAAGTATAGAATCTTTAGTTAAGATGAATATTTAAGTTTTCTAAATTATAAAGAATATTATATTAAGTAAAGAAATTCTACTTTAAAAAGTATAATAAAGAAGTCTACTATATAGTTTTTAATAAAACTATATATAAAGAAAATAATATAGTAAAGAAAGAAGTAGTATATATATTAAATTAAATATATAGTATAACTTTTTATAGTATATTTATATATATATAGCTCTAATTCTTATATTACTATTATAGAAATCTAGCTTTTTCTAGTATACTATCTTTTAAGTTTAATAGCTATTTACTTTACTATTATATTATTAGTTTTACTATTATACTAACTACTACGTTATAAGTTAAGTAATATAGTAAAGTAAATACTTTATTATAGAAAGTAGTAAGACTTATATCTAAATAAAGTAATAATATAAAGTAACTAATATATATAAAAACT
>NW_026056716.1:0-581 GCF_023757985.1 Alternaria ethzedia
CTTTAGTAGCTTTAGCGCTCTAGAGAACTACTAGCTTTTTATTAAGTATAGAGAGTAAGTTTATAATAAGTATTCTAAGGTAAAAGAAGAGCTAGCGCTTCTAGATTACTATCTATGTTAGATTCTATAGTATAATGTCTATAAGCTTAGACACCTCTAAGCCTTTTCTCTGCTAGTAGTTATTAATAGCTTAGTAGATAAGCTTTTCTTTATTTATAGTAAAGTTACTAGACCTTTACTAACTACTTTAATTCTATATATCTTATAAGCTATAATCTATTTAAGCTTAAGGTATATAATATTACTACTAGTAATCTTACCTACTAACGCTACATTCTTGTTTAAGGCCTAATACTTATTAACTTTCTAGTAACTCTAACTAAGAAGTCTAAGAGTAAGCTATTTTACTAGAATACGCAAAAGATAATATAATAAAGCTTTACCTTACGCAAGAAAAACGTAAGTACCTATTATTTACCTTTCTCTACACCCTCTATTACGCTTTTATACTTACTTTACTATCTATAATTATTATTCTCTTAGCTAACTATAAAGCATAGGCTAAGTAGAAAAGTAGTAGA
>NW_026056717.1:0-581 GCF_023757985.1 Alternaria ethzedia
GTTTTACTTTAGCTAAGTATAAATATACTACGCGTACTACTATACTATTAAAAGACGTATCTATTAAGAACATTATCTACGTCTATACTCTACGCTAATTATTTCTCTCTACATAGTTATTAAAACGTATTACTACCTCTACTCTAGTTTAGAATAGTAAGAAGTTAGTGCGTATCTACTATAGAACGTTAAGCTTTAAGCACATTTCTATAGAAATTAAGGTAGAGTTTAAGCGCGTAAAAGGCCTAGTAGAAAAGCTATATATAGATTAAAAAGAGTTATATTATACTTAAATAGAAATAGCCTACTTAGAGAAGGTAGTAGTAGCGCTATAGAGTAATATTATAATAGAAAGACTAAAGATAGCTAGAGCCTTAGATAAGGTTAATGTAGCTAAAGTAGAAGTAGCTTAACTCTATAGTTATATTAAAGTAAGTAAGAGTATACTCTATAAGGTTACTAAAAGCTATAGAACTATTATTAACGCTAATAATACTGCTAAAGTTAACTACGCTAGTTTAGATACTAATAGTATACTTACTATTAATAGTAAGATAGAGAATAATTAATAAGCTTTAGTA
>NW_026056718.1:0-581 GCF_023757985.1 Alternaria ethzedia
CTTTTCTACTATAGCGCGTTTTAAAGAATTTAGCTACTAGCTAATTCTATAGCTATATTAATTATTAAAAAAAGGCTACTAATTTAAATAGTCTACTTCTTAGTCTCTTTAGCACTTACTTTAGTTAAGCTAGTCTTTTATCTATTTCTATAAAACTAGAGTTTATTATAATAAGCTTAATAAATAGAGTTAGATCTTCTAATTTATATATAGAAGACTATTTATCTCTAGACTTTAATAAGTTAGCTCTTTTAGGCGTATATACTACTCTTTAACTATTAAAAACTTTATAATTACTTTAATTACTTATTTCTAAAATTTTATACTTAGGTATAGATTCTAAGATAGTAAGTTTAGTAGAAAGCTACTAATTATTAGAAATTCTTAATAAAATACTAGCCTTATACTCTATTTCTATTAAATTAATAGAGTTTTAATTATATTTAATAAATAAGCTAACTTTATTACTTTAATTATAGCCTATATTACTTCTAAGATCTTACTTAGTAGTTAATAGCTCTACTATACTTACTATCTTAGAATCTATACCTAAGTATAAAATTTTAGAAATAAGTAATTAA
>NW_026056719.1:0-579 GCF_023757985.1 Alternaria ethzedia
TTATAAATCTAAGCTTATATTAGAGATTTTTTAAGTTTACTTTTAGAGTCTAATATAGTAACGTGTTATTATATAATTATATAATTATATAATTACTTAATTTTAAAAAAGTACGCTATAGGCTCTATCTCTTAGACCTAGAGAGGTTTACTTACTATAATACTTATACTTTTTAGAGTAGAATAGTAATATAAAGTATAGTAATAAAATATAGTTTAGAAACTCTAGATAATAATTTTAGAATAAGTATATTCTCTAATTATTAAATATTTATTATAATTTTATAGTAGGTATAATAAACTAAATACTCTCTATAGTATTTACTATATAAATAGTTCTTAACTAGTAATAAGAATAGACTTATTAAAGATAATAGTAAAAAAAACTTTTTTAGAAAACTTAAAAGTAGTAATAAGTAGACTATAAAGCTATAGAGCTATAGAAAAATTAAAATTTTAATAATATATATCTATATAAGCTCTTAAAGCTAGATAGATATAACTAGTACTTATACTACTACTACTACTACTACTACTACTACTACTACTATTACTACTACTACTACTACTACTCTGTCTC
>NW_026056720.1:0-576 GCF_023757985.1 Alternaria ethzedia
TTATAGAATACTTCTCTATAAAACTAATATAGTCTATATATATTTATAATATTAAGATTCTTTATAGTATAGTTAACGTAATAGAAAAGAAGAAAATAAAAAAAAACTAAAGAAGTATACTTTAAATACTTAGTAATAGTAGACTATATATTATTAAAGAGGCTTTTAGATAAGAAAGCCTATAGTAGACTTTCTTTTCTCTTTTTTAAGTAAAGACTATTCTATAGTCTAAGCTCTTTCTCTATCTAACGCTAATAATATATTAGAATTAGAAAAAGAAATAAAGTCTAGTCTAAATACTCTCTATTCTTCTTTTATAAAGCGCTTAGTAATAACTATACTTAGCTAACTAATAAGCCTTAGAAGAGTGCTTAGCTAATTAATAAGCCTTAGAGTATTACTTACTTTCTCTTTCTTAAGTTATAGTTAAAAAGAGGTATTCTAGCTATCTTTCTTATTATTATTAATAGAGCTAGCTAGTATATTAGTAGAGACGTTAGTATTCTTTTAGTTATCTAGGTTATAGAGCTTTATCTAGCTATAATATTACTTAGTAATATTTTTTAGTATTTATTA
>NW_026056721.1:0-572 GCF_023757985.1 Alternaria ethzedia
ACTTATTAACTAAGTCTATAATTACTATATTTATACTACTTATACTATTACTCTTTAGTTAATTACTAGACTAAGTAAACTACTTACTTTTACTCTTAGAGCGTTTTAATAGTTAATAGATATTTATAGAAAAAAAGCGCTTAGACTCTTTACTTATAACTTTTCTACTATAGCGCGTTTTAGAAAATTTAGCTACTAGCTAATTTTATAGCTATATTAATTATTAAGAAAAGGCTACTAATTTAGATAGTTTACTTTTTAGTTTTTTTAGTACTTACTTTAGTTAAGCTAGTTTTTTATTTATTTCTACTAAACTAAAGTTTATTATAATAGGCTTAATAAATAGAGTTAGATCTTTTAATTTATATATAAAAGGCTCTCTATCTCTAAGCTCTAATAAGTTAGCTCTTTTAAGTATATATACTACTTTTTAACTATTAGAAACTTTATAATTACTTTAATTACTTATCTCTAAAATCTTACGCTTAGGCGTAGATTCTAAAGTAGTAAGCCTAGTAGAAAAGTTATAAGTAAAGAGTCTAAGCGCTTTTTTTCTATAAATATCTATTAAC
>NW_026056722.1:0-572 GCF_023757985.1 Alternaria ethzedia
TAAAAGATTTTTAATTTCTAAAAAGCTAATATTTTCTTTTATCTAGAGTACAAAATCTAGTAAAATAATACTAAGATTTATAAAACTCTAGCTATTTTTAATTAGTTTAGAAAAAATAGAATTTCTCTTTTTAAAAATTTTACTTATAGCCTAAATCTAAATTTTAGAAAAAATATTTAGAGTTTACTAAAAAATAAAGTAGTAAGAAAACTTACTAGCTTCTTAAGCGTAAAAGCTAGTAAGAAAGTAATAAAATTATCTTCTACTACTATTCTAGAAGACTAAGTAGCTTTACTATAAAATTTAATAAATAACTATATTAAAAGCTTACTTAAGTATTATAAAGTAGTAAAAAGAGCTAGAGCTTAGTACACTAAATACTAGCTACTAGATTTAGCTAGCTTATAATATAAGAAGCTTAATATATAGCTTATTAATCTAACTATTATAAAAATAGATATATTAATTTTTAAATAGAACTAGTAATAGATCTAGATATATATAATAGTTTATAAAAGTTTTAGCTAAATAAATACTATAAATAAAAAAATATAAGCTAAAAAGAGTAGAGC